>NC_056743.1:1952413366-1952550866 GCF_019279795.1 Protopterus annectens | reverse complement strand
GCTGTCCTTTTTTCTCACCTTCATAGTACACAGCTGATTGGTTTTCCTGATGGGGTTATTTCTGTCCATGTGTTATCTGAGCTGCCTGTGAACATCCCAATGGGGTCATTTCTGTCCATGTGTTATCTGAGCTGCCTGTGAACATCCCAATAGTGCAATATACCCTCCCCCTTGTTTTCAGGTTCTGGGGAGACTACAGGGACATCAGCAGTCTGGCTTAAAGTAAATTCTGAATCCATTTAGAGAATAAAATAAAGAATAGCTCACAAAGAAACCCTGTCCTTATGGAAAATGAAGTAAGGCTGACTCAGCATAAGCACCTGTAATTCAGATACTCTTCTTGCAGATGTCAGGAAAATGTGTAGCACAGTTATCCATGTTAAGAAGCTCAAATGAGCCTGATGAGCTGGTTCACATGAAAGTGGCGTAACATTTTCAAGCAAACACGAGATACTAAGAGCCACTCGTCTTTGTGTAAATAGACGTGTAAAAACCCCTTTCAAAAACTGACTTGAGGGCAGAAAAAAGGGGGGATGCACAGGGCAGACATGTTGAGATGTCCAAAAGAACCTTGACAGAGGAATAAGAGAGACCAGAGGATAACAGCTGATACAATCAGGAACCAGAGGCAACCAGGTCTTAAAATGATCTTGATTCTTTGAATGCCACTGACTAGAAAGTCTTTTTCATTTACTCATATATGATTTCCTAGTAGCAGTTTTTTCCCCCTGTAGAAGGGCATCCAACATAAAACTTCACCAAATCATTTCATGCAATCACCAGTAAATATTTCCCTACCGGATCAGTCGAGGCCCGGGTTAACAACGACCGCCACCAGTACTGTTAGCCAACAGGGTGCTGGTGTAAATTGGGCTACTGTTGGCTGAAGGAGGAGAAGAGGTGGAAGGCATGGCCAAAGGCAGGAAGAGAGGAAAAAGGCTAAGACTGCGGTAGTGAGGGTCGGAACTTTGAATGTTGGCAGTATGACTTGTATAGGGAGAGAGCTAGCTGATATGATGGACAGAAGGAAGGTTGGTATATTGTGTGTGCAAGAGACCAGATGGAAGGGGAGTAAGGCTAGGTGTATCAGAGGTGGGTTCAAATTGTTTTATCATGGTGTGGATTGGAGGAGAAATGGCGTAGGAGTTATTCTGAAGGAACAGTATGTGAAGAGTGTTTTGGAGGTGAAAAGAGTGTCGGATAGAGTGATGTTTATGAAGCTGGAAATTGATGGTGTAATGATGAATGTTGTTAGTGCATATGCTCCACAAGTTGGGTGTGCAATGGATGAGAAAGAAAAATTTTGGAGTGAATTGGATGAAGTGGTGATGACTGTACCCAATGGTGAGAGAGTGGTGATTGGAGCAGATTTCAATGGGCATGTTGGTGAAGGGAACAGAGGGGATGAGGAAGTGATGGGTAAGTATGTTGTTAAACAAAGGAATGCAGAAGGTCAGATGGTAGTGGATTTTGCGAAAAGGATGGACATGGCTGAGGTGAATACGTATTTTAACAAGAGGGAGGAGCATAGGATGACATACAAGAGTGGAGGAAGATGCACACAGGTGGATTATATCTTATGTAGGAGGGCCAGTTTGAAGATTGGAGACTGTAAAGTGGTGAAGGGAGAAAGTGTAGTTAGGCAGCATACGATGGTGGTTTGTAGGATGATGTTGTTGATCAAGAGGAGGAGGAGTGTGAAGGCAGCACCAAGGATCAAATGGTGGAAATTGAAAAAGGGTAATTGTGAGGTGGAGTTCAGGGATGAGTTAAGACAGGCACTGGGTGGCAGTGAAGAGTTACCAAATAGCTGGGTAACTACAGCAGAACTAGTAAGGGAGATAACTAGAAAGGTGCTTGATATCACACCGGGACAGAGGAAGGATGACAAGGAGACATGGTGGTGGAATGAAGAAGTACAAAAGAGTATACAGGCAAGGAGGTTGGCAAAGAAGAAGTGGGATTGTCAGAGAGATGAAGAAAGTAGACAGGAGTATAAGGAGATGAGGTGCATGGCAAAGATAGAGGTGGCGAAGGCTAAGGATAAGGCATATGAAGAGTTGTATGAAAGGTTGTACACTAAGGAGGGAGAAAAGGACCTGTACCGATTGGCTAGACAGAGGGACCGAGCTAGGAAAGATGTGCAGCAGGTAAAGGTGATAAAGGATAATGAGGGAAACCTACTCACAAGCAAGGAGTGTGTGCTGAGGAGATGGAAAGAGTACTTTGAGGGGTTGATGAATGAAGAGAATGAGAGGGAGAGAAGGTTGGATGATGTAGGGATAGTGAATCATGAAGTACAGTGGATTAGCAAGGAGGCAGTAAGGATAGCTATGAAGAGAATGAAGAATGGAAAGGCTATTGGCCCAGATGACATACCTGTGGAAGCATGGAGGTGTTTAGGTGAAATGGCAGTGGAGTTTTTAACCAGATTGTTTAATGAAATCTTAGAAAGTGAGAGGATGCCTGAGGAATGGAGAAAAAGTGTTTTGGTACCGATGTTTAAGAATAAGGGTGACGTGCAGAGCTGTAGTAACTAGAGAGGGATTAAATTGATCAGTCACAGCATGAAGTTATGGAAAAGAGTAGTGGAAGCTAGGTAAAGAAGGGACATGATGATTAGTGAACAGCACCATAGATGCAATGTCTGCGCTGAGAGTGTTGATGGAGAAGTACAGAGAATGTCAGAAAGAGTTGCATTGTGTTTTTGCAGACTTAGAGAAAGCATATGACAGGGTGCCTAGAGAGGAGTTGTGGTATTGTATGAGGAAGTCAGGAGTGGCAGAGAAGTATGTAAGAGTGGTACAGGATATGTACGAGGTAGTATGACAATGGTGAGGTCTGCGGTGTGAGTGACGGAGAGTGATGGATGCGTTTAAGGTGGAGGTGGGGTTACATCAAGGATCAGCTCTGAGCCCTTTCTTATTTGCAATGGTGATGGACAGGTTGACAGACGAGATCAGACGAGTCCCCCCATGGACTATGATGTTTGCAGATCACACTGTGATCTGTAGTGAGAGTAGGGAACAGGTGCAGGAGACCCTGGAGAGATGGAGATATACTCTAGAGAGAAGAGGAATGAAGGCCAGCAGGACTAAGACAGAATATATGTGTGTGAATAAGAGGGAGGATAGAGGAATGGTGTGGATGCAAGGAGTAGAGGTGGCAAAGGTGGAGGAGTTTAAATACTTGGGGTCAATAGTTCAGAGTAATGGTGAGTGTGGAAGAGAGGTGAAGAAGAGAGTACAGGCAGGATGGAGTGGGTGGAGAAGAGTGTCAAGAGTGATTTGTGACAGACGAGTACCTGTAAGAGTGAAAGGGAAGGTCTACAAGAGGATAGTGAGACCAGCTATGTTATATGGGTTGGAGACAGTGGCACTGACAAAAAGGCAGGAGTTAGAGCTGGATGTGACAGAGTTAAAGATAAGATTTGCACTGGGTGTGATGAGGGTGGACAGGATTAGGAATAAGTATATTAGAGCGTCAGCCCAGGTTGGAAGGTTTGGAGACAAAGCCAAAGAGGCAGGATTACGTTGGTTTGGACATGTGCTGAGGAGGGATGCTGAGTATATTGGCAAAAACATGCTAAGGATGAAGCTACCAGGTAACAGGAAAAGAGGAAGGCCTAAGATAAGGTTTACGGATGTGGTGAGAGAGGACATGCAGGTACTTGGTGTGACAGAGCAAGATGCAGAGGACAGGAAGAAATGGAAACGGGTGATCCGCTGTGGCGACCCCTAACGGGAACAGCCGAAAGAAGATGATGATCCTGTAGGACTTGGTACCTGTCCTCAGAAAAAAGCTTTCTAAAAGGTAGCAAAACTTTATCATCCAGTCAAAGTGATTTCAGGTTGGGGTGTATCAAACAACTTGTCTTGTGTAAATAAATCCATTCTGTGGGGAAGCCTGCAATAACTGCCCTTGGTCAATTTCAGAAGATGGAGAATCACTATTACTTGGGGGGAAAAAAAAGTTATCGCCACAATCTCTGGAAAGTCTTTCTGGATCTTTTAAATAAGTCTAGGTATCAGTGGAAAGGGTGAAAAAGTCATACAGTAACATTCCCATCCACTGGAATGAAAGCACGCCTTTTTTTTTTTTTTTTGAAAGAAGGCAAACAGATGCATTTGAGGTGCTCCTCACAGGTGAATCAATTCCTGGAAGATCCCTGTGAGTAGTTTCCATTCAATAAGGGCTGCCCTAATCCTGCTCAACTTATCTGCTATAAGATTTTACTGTGAAGGAACACATGAAGCCTGAAAAGTCAGACCTAGATGAATTGCTACATCACAGGCAATCACAGCAAGTTTGCTAAGATCTAGTACCCCTTTGTTTGTGTACCACATTACTGAGGTGTAGTCTGTGTAAACTTAAAGAGAACCTAGGGGATGAGGGATAATTTAAGACTTTTAGAGCCCTAATACCTGCCAACAACTCTGACACTGATGTGCTTTGTTTGTCCTTGGATTTCCATACACTTTGTACTTTCACCCCTTGTGAAACTACTCCTCAAGCAAAGTTAATGAATTATCTGTTGCGATGGGCTGGCAAAGAGACTGAAGGGAAAATGGGAGACCCCAATTGAGAAATAACTGGTTCTCCCACCAACTAACTCTCTTTTGACAAACCCCAGAACCTGGATATGAAAAGGTAAAGGGTGATGATGCTGCATCCAGACTAATCTGAGGTAACGAATTTTTCTCATGTGAAGTATGGCTAAGAACTGTGAAAATAACAGAGGTCATGAAATTCAGAATCCTGAGAAAATCTCTGGCAGAAGTCCAAGATTGGCTGGAGAAGTCCATGAAAATGTCCTAGTACTCTTCTACTTTGTCTAGTGGAAGAAAAAATCTTCCTAAGGCCAAATCTTGAAAGCATCCTACAAAAATTAGTGATCAGGAAGGGAGGAGAGATTATTTCTACACCAACTCTTACAAAACGTCTGAATTCCTTGCAAAATTGTAATGCAATGACAAGCATCAGGTTTAAGTCCAGTGTACCATGAAGCTGCAGGAAAGTATTAGAAGTAACTGGGTTTGATATATTAACATTTTGAATTTGGGAATATTGACAGAAAGGAATGGTCAAGGACTGGGTTCCAAGTTCCCTCTTTCTTTGATACCAGAACATTTTTTGGATAAAAACATATGTGCATTTGAATTGACTGTGAAGGTTCTATCACCCCCCCCCCCACACCATGCCAACATTTGCTCTAAAATAGGTAACATGGGTGTCTGGTAATTCCATGAAAATAAGGAAGAGGTTTCCCACTGCAGTCTGTAGCTCTGCTGAGTAAGTCTCAGAATCCCCTTGTATGAGATAACCTGATGTATCATGGAAGACAGAAGCCTAGACCAAGTTAGAGATTTGATAGACTGCCAGGGTGGGAAGGAGGTGGAGATAAAAGAGGCAAACAGTAATTTTGACTTTTTGACTGTTCGTAACTCTGGAAGGGATCCCCCTTTTTTCTCAGAAACCTCCTTGCCACTGCTTATTTGAAATGTTGCCTGGTAGATCTTTGCTGAAACTGCTTATTCTGTTTCCTGGAAAAGAATCCTGAAAAGGAAGAAACTTTTAATAAAGTTTGAAAATTAGGGGTGAAATAAGTCAAAGTGATGCCTTGAATCATTTTGTGTTTTTGAGGTGTTTTATACAACCTGCCAGACTTTTCAAGGGGCAGAGAGCTGACTGGCAAGCATAATGCTAGCTGTTAATAGGGGTGTTGCCACAAAATTATACTTTATACTCATATCTCATACTGCTGCCCCAACCAAGCACCTATAACTTTAAAAATACACTCAACCCTATTTTAAAAATGTACTCAACCCTAAATTTGTTGCTGCTATATACTATGGAAAGGTGCACATTACCTTTAGCTGCTGCCCCTTGTAACAATAAAAAATATTTTAAGGGGAGCATTCATACCATGTAAACATAATTTCTATTGTATTATACAACAGACATTCTAAACATTCTGTGATGTTACATCCACAATGCTACCAGACAGATGGTCTTGTACTAATTTGAATACTCTGAGTATGCCCAGTTACACTCTTGGGCTGTTAGGTAACATCCTCAAATGCAGGTAGCACAGGAGGAACAAGCTGAAGGTTGAGGAAAATCAAGGTGTAAAAGAATCATAAGTTAGTATGAGGCTAACTGCCTTTGGAGGCCATTTTAAGCCTAGACAATTGCCTCACATGAGAATCAAACCCTGTACCTTGTGTTTGTAAGGTAAACACCTTAACCATTATGCCAATCCCCTCCCTTGCAATACTTTTGCTAGGAAATATGGGTATAACAGGTGCTTCATTTATTAATAGTATAAGAAAAAGCTAAAAGTTCTGGTGGGGAATCAGAAGAAAAAACTTTCTTCAGAATCAGAATCTTCATCTTGAGAACGAACTGAAGAATCATACAGCCCCTCCCCTGCTCATCTGTCTGGAACTGTCAAACTGTGGCAGCAACCATTTTCTTTATCTATCACACAGAATGAGGAATTAGGACTTAACACATTAAAAGCACACAGCAATCCCTTAGCAAATCCCAGCAAACCTTCCCTGACCATCGTTAAAAAAAAAAAAAAAAAACAGAAGAAATATTTTTAAGTTTGTTTTTTTCCTTTGAAACTCACTAGAACAGGACCAACTCAAGGGAGGACTAGTCCAGTCATCAGAACCTTACCCCAGCTAAGCAGTCACCTGCTCCTCCCTTGACCAGGAAGGGCAACCTAATAGCCACAGGGGAGTGGTGGTGCAGCAACATTGTCACCTCATAGCAAGTGGTACTCTGTTCGATTCTCGTGCCTTCTGTGCGGAGTCTGCATGTCCTCCCTGCGTTTGTGTGGGTTTCCTCCCACATTCCAAAGCCATGCGTCTGGAGCATGTCTCCCCAGGCCTCTGCTGAAAATAGGATCTGTCCTAGTCAGAATTTTCCAGTCAACAAATGTTAAAGAAATAAATAGGTATTAGCTTTGCCCCAGTCCTTCGTGTCTTGAAGGACTACCCCAGAGGGACCAGGAACCAAAGACAGATGGTCTGCCATTCCCTAACAACTTTCTTCTTGTAAACAGTGGAAGCAAGAATGGGTCTATATTAGAAGACCGAATGTTTAGGTGACTGAACACCTAAACATTGATCTTCTAATATCGAAAGCAAAATCCGGCGAGCAGCCGATTTAACGCAGGGAAAGATTTCCCTTGGCTGTTCGCTGGAGTTTGCTATTTCCCTACAGTTTAGTGATCTCAGAGTTGGTATATTTAGTTAGGGGGTTATGGGGGGCACAGCCTCCCATGTCGGGGGATGTGGGGAGCGGAGCCCCCATTTAATTTAGATGTAAAGAAATGTTTTTTGTGTTTAGGCCGAGGGACGCGTTTCCCTGGGACGTTCAACATTGTGCAGTTCGATATTAGAAGAGCGATGTTTAGGTGTTCGATCACCTAAACATTCGGTCTTCTAATATAGACCCAGCAAAACAACTGCTGCATGTTCAAACCAGAAATGAAACGTCACAAGCAGTGAAATTATGCTAAGTGACTCAAGTAAACCTTACAAAAAAATGTTGAGGTTAAAAAAAAAAATGTTGACAGTCATAAAAAAGCACAAAATCCTGCCATATTCACTAATTCTACATAAATATGGAAGGCATACCACAAAAGCACATCAGTAAAAAATCAGTTCATAAACATTACAGTCACAGGAAAAAAAATGCTTCCTAGATTAAAAACAAGAAGTTATGTACTCACCATAATGTTCGATGTATGTAGTCCATCTTGCCTTACATTCTTACCCGTGGGTTCGGGAGCCTAACCTCGGCTCCGACTCGGCCATACTCTAGCTCGAAGTCTTCAACTGGCTCGTGGCTAAGAGGTATCCCATCATGCAACAGGTCTATTCCCCAGATCTTGTTTGCTGCAAGCACGCACACACACACACACACACACACACACACACACACACACACACACACACACACACACACACACACACACACACTCTAAGAAGAACCCCAACAGAAAGGAATACTGACACCTAGAGACTATACCTCCAGGTCCTCCAGGAGGGGGTAGGAGGGAGGGTCAATAAGAATGTAAGGCGAGATGGACTTCAAACGTCGAACGTTGTGGTGAGTACATAACTTCTTGATGTTATGTAGTCCAATCTCGTCTTCATTCTTACCCATGGGACAGCGTCCTTAGCACCTTGATCTTGAGTGGCTCAGTGAAAAATACTTTTGAGCACTGTGGAACCAAAGGAAGATCTGCCTCTAGAGATCAGATCTAATATGTAGTGACCAATAAAGGTATGAGGCGAAGCCCATGTTGCTGCAGCACAGATATCATCCACAGACATCCTAGCCTGAAATGCAGTTGAGGTACCCACAGATCGTGTAGAATGAGCCTTCACTTTAAAGGGTAATTCTTTGCCACTGGAAGCATAAATAAATGAGATGCAATCTGAGATCCAGTGAGACAAGGTTGCCTTAGAAACAGGAACCCCAAGTCTAGTGTCTGAAAACAAGACAAACATTTGATCTGATTTCCTGAAATTATTTGTCCTATGTAAACAGAAACGCAATTGTCTATGAACATCTAGCTGATGAAACTTAAATTCTGCCTTGTTGGAGAATTCAGGAAAAAACATAGGCAACTCAGTGGATTGGCTGATATTGACAACAGAGGCAACCTTTGGAACAAAGGAAGGATTGGTTCTTAATGAGACCCTATCTTTGTGAAACACCAAATAAGGTGGCTTAATCAATAAGGATTGGAGTTCAGAGACCCTGCCTAGCTGAAGTTATGGCTACCAAGAATACTGTCTTCCATGACAAGAATTTACTGTTACACGTGGCTGTGAGCTCAAAGGGAGTTGAGGTGAGCTTCTGTAATACAAAATTGAGCTCCCATGGCATTATTGGATCAAAGACTGGAGGTCAGAGTAACAATGTCCCTTTCAGAAAGGCCCTACAAAGCCTATGAGCCATAAGGTTGGGCTCATTAGCATCGTGAAAGGTAGAAATCGCTGCCAGTTGCACTTTAATGGTTGCTGCAGCTGACCCCTGACTGAACAGTTGAGAAAGAAATTCTAATATTGCCGAAATAGGCGCTGTATAAGGATCAATATGTCTCTCACAGGCCCAAATAGAAAATCTATTCCATTTACTGTAATAAATCTTCGTGGTAGAAGGCTTGTGGGAAGATGACAGAATGTGGACCACTTCCGGGGAAAAATCATGAAGCCTGACTAAGGATGGAACTAGAGCAGCCAAGCTGTCAACCTGAGGGTCTGGATGGAGGGATGGAACTGTCCTGACATATGAGTCAGCAGATCTGGAGCTGGGTCCAGAATCCAGGGCTTGTCCATTAGATAGGGTTGAAGGAAGGGAAACCAAATCTGACAAGGCCAGTGTGGGGCAATGAGGATCATTTTGCTTCCCAAAGACTGTGCTTTCTGAATGACCTTTGATATCAGAGGTAACATTGGAAAGGCATAGAGAAGACCGGAGGGCCAATTGTGAACCAGAGTGTGCCTGGGTGTCTCCCCATCCAGGGGGATAAGGGTGAAGTAGCTGCTGCATTTGGCATTGCGGGGGCTGGCAAATAGATCACAGCAAGGCTGACCTCATCTGCAGAATATCTTCTCTGCAACATAATTGTTCAGAGACCACTCGTGAGGCATTAGGATAGCTCTGCTCAGCCTCCCGGCAATCACGTTGGACTTGCTCGGTATATGCGTTGTAACTAGAAAGCATTGGGAAGACACTGCCCACTGCCAAACTCAAAGTGCCTCTCTGCAAAGGGGGTATGATTTGGTTCCTCCCTGTTTGTTCAGATACCATACCACTGACATGTTTGTCTGAGTGGATTGCAATTGTCCCTAGAAGGAGAAAGCTCTGAAGTGCTTGCAACGCTAATAGCACTGCTCCCATCTCCAAGACATTGATATGCAAATGGGTCTTGTGATCCTGCCACGTGCCTTAGACTGTCCTGCCAAGATAATGCCCCCCCCACCCGATCTGGGAGGCATTTGTGGTCACCGTGGCAGCTGGAGAAGATGGGACAAAAGGCTTGCCCACATTGAGATTGCTGGTCCGAAGCCACCAGCGTAGATCCTGCTTGCACGTGTCCATAATCAGAAATAGAATGGGAGAGTGGAAGATACTGTAGTGACCATTGGGTGAAAACCAGCCACTGAAGAACCCTCATATGTAGTCTGGCAAGGGGAACTAGCATGATTGTGGCAGCCATGGTCCCTAATAACTTGAGGACCACTTCTGCCTTGACCTTCCTCAATGGTAGTAAGGCGTGGACCTGCTGTTGTAGAGCCTGAATTCTCTCCTCTGGTAAGAAGGCCCTCATGAGCACCGAATCTAGTTCGGCGCCGATAAAAGTGACATGCTGCGAGGGCAACAAGGCAGATTTTTCCCAGTTTAGAGTAATTCCTAACCTTTGGCACAGTATAATGGCAGAAAGGAGCCAGTCATCCAGGTACAGAAACACTTGGAATCCCTGATGTCTCAAGTGAGCCGCTACCACTGCCATGCATTTGGTAAACACCCTGGGGACTGTGGTGAGACCAAAGGGCAGAGCGCGAAACTGAAAATGACTGGCTCCCAGCCAGAAGCGTAGATGACTTCTCGATGTCCTGTCCATCTTGATATGGTAATAAGCATCTTTGAGGTCGATGGAGCACATCCGCACATCTTTCCCTAACAGAGGGAGTATTGACTGTAAGGTGACCATGCGGAACCTGGACTTTTGTACACTAAGGTTTAATCGGCTGAGATCCAAGATGGGTCCTCCGGTCCCCCGTTCTTTTCAGCACCAAAAAGAATCTGGAGTAAGTCCCTAATCCTACTTGGTCTGTGGGGACAGGCTGGATGGCTCTCTGAAAGCAGCTTTTTTATTTCTAAAGTTGCGGAATCCCTGTGACTGGGTGGAACGTCTGGGATTCTCTTGGTTGGTGGGGGAGGAGAAGAGAAGGGAATATGATAACCTCTGGAAATTATCTTTAATACCCACTCGTCTTGGGTGACATCTTGCCAGGCTTCTGGGAATAAAGAAATGCATCCCCCGACAGGCTCCAGAGACGCACAGTCGGGCCTCCCTTCAGGAGTGCTGGTAGGAGAACCACGAAATGAATCACGGTCCCCCTGGTTACGCGGGCCTCCTCTGCCTCTAGGGTGGCATCTACCTGAATTTCCACCGCTTCCCCTGCCTCTGGAGGGGGGAATCACCTTGTGTGTCCTGAAAAAAATCTCTGCAACCTCCTGAACCACATTTTCCCACCCTTCTGGCCCTTGGGGTAAAGTCTAGAAGGCATGGAAAAATGGACTCCCACGGCAGACAGGGTTTTTCCTTCCTGCTCGCACCTAGTGAGAGTGTCCTTCACCTTGGTTACGAACGATGAACCATCAAAGGGGGCATTGGTGAAAGCAGACTTGAAGGCCTCCATGAAATTACACAGGCGCATCCAGGAGTGTCTCCTCAGAGGCTCTGGAACCTGCTGCATACTCGCTCTGTCGGCTACGTATGAGATCAGCCTCATGCAGGAGTTGGTAAGGGAATTTAGGATAGACATCTGTGCATTGACCTTCTGTGCCATGGCATCAGAAATGTTATCCTGTAGAGAATCTCCTAGCTCTTTTAGTCGATTTCTCTGCAGCCTTGTAAAATGCGTCAAGTAGTTTAGCGACCGCAGTGTAAAGGCCTCTGAGGTAAACACATGCTTCCCACACCTGTCCATGGCCCGGGACTCCTCGTTAGGCAGATGGACGTTAGATGAAGTTTCAGCAAGTTCCTTCTTGGTGGCTGCTACCACCATGGCATCTACTAGAATGCCTTTTGTTTAATATTCCTCGTCAGTGGGGGCAGACAAACTTATTGGGTCTCCTAGTGACCGGTTCCACAGTGTCAGGAGTTTCCCACACCTTTCGACAGACAAGATATAGTAGCTCATCGAAAGGGGGAGAAACCCAAGAGATGGAGGGTTGAGACCCGAAAGCCTTCAGGAACACCGACTCCTCATCAGAAGGGGATTTGGAGGGCCAGCCGGCTCTCTGCTTCAAGATCTCAAGGATATCTGAAAAAGAGACATCTTCAGAACATGACTTGGGGGACCCCTCTGACACCTCGAGGTCAGTGTCCGATGTGAGAAACTCATCCGGGGAGTCTAGGTGTTTCCTCTTACACAATCTCTTTCTGGCGGGCTCCTCAAGCAAAAACTCTGGTGAGATGTCAGAAAGTTGGGGACCACTCATGGAGGTATCCTGAGGCTTTGGGTCTCTGCTGTCCAGGGATAGAGGGTGATCTGAAACTGACACCGGTGCCGGTGGGGGCACAGTATTGGTGCCGTAGGATGCAGCTGATGATCTGGCCAGCATGCTCCTCATAACCTCGAAGGCTGATCCCCCCCGGCTCCGAAGGCTGACTAACTGTAGAGGATGCAGTAGTAGCCCTTGGCGCCGAGAAGAGGTCTGAAGCAGATGTCGGGTCCAAGCTCACTCAAGCCGAAGCACCAAGAGGAAGGCTCGGAACAGATGAAGATCGATCTAAGCCCTCCCCCTCCAGTCCGACCTGAGAACTGTGGACCCTCGACCCCGTGGACGGAGTAGATGAGGTCAGAGCGGAAATCGAAACAGAGGCCAGGCGAGGCTACTGGAACCAACTTAACGGCACCCGATGGAACTGACAACTCTGGCTTCAAAGGCCGAGAAAGGCTCGGAGGAGGAACAGCAAAGGATGAAGCGGCCATATGCTCCAGAGCCGAATGGGTCAGAGCCAAAAATCAATTTGGCCAACACCGATGACAGAAGCAGTTTCTTCACCACTCCGTCAACGTCCTCATCGGAAAGGGTCCTCGAGGATATAGTTGGAGATCTGGATCTCCCTACAGAGGGGGACTTGCGTGAAGGAGAAACCGGACAAATAAGACCAGCTCCGAACCAAAATATCTGTGACCGGCTCCGAAAGGCTGGGAGCCAATGCAGACTTACTCAAGACACTACCTTCTGTCGGCACCGAAGGCAATGGACCCGAAGGAGGAGAAGCTGTTCTAGCAACTTTCTCTGGCGGCTCCAAAGAAACAGACGGAGCCGGAGAGTGCTTCTTAGAAGTCTTTTTGTCCTTTTTAGCTGGAGAGGATAAGGCACTGGAAGGCTTAGCCAAGTCTTCCTCGAAGGAGTTTTTAAGCAGTCCTTTCAAAATAAGCATGTTCTTCCTCTCCTGTAGTATGCGGGGACTGAAGGAATGACAAAACAAGCAGGACTCTTGGAGGTGAATAGCCCCCAAGCAGTACACGCACATGGAGTTGCCCATCAGTCAAAGACATTTTATTGTTGCATTCAGCACACTTTTTAAAGCACGAAGGCCTGTGTTCCTTAGAATCCTTGGACATGCTGAATAAAGGAGAACACACAGGTACAAAGCAATACGTACACACACTGGACCTAACTAAACCCCGCGTGGGAAACTAGAGCCTCTAACTAAAAATGGCCTAGTAACCGGCGGGAAAAAGACTACAGGCAGGACTAGGTCCTCTAACTTAAACGGGACTAGCCTGGGAAAACAAAGGCAGGATAGCACCACTAGCCAGACATGACAACACTAATAAGCTAACAGTATGGAGCACCAAACCAAAGACCACACGGAAGCAATGGGGAGGACTAGGTCCTCTAACTGAAATGGGCCTAGCCCGTGGGAAGAAAGGAAATGAATGGGATACAAAAACGGCCAACGAAAAGGCCACAAAAACAGCAAGAGAAACAAAATAAAGGCAGTATAACACCACTACCACCCACACAGGGCTATGAAAATAGCTTTTTTGAGCAATAAAAAGTCAAACGTTTATAAATAGTATACTTAGCCACGGTCAAAATCGAGACTGATCCTGAGTGTAACGAGTGGCAAATGAGATCTTGGGAATAGATCTGTTGCATGATGGGAAACCTCAGCCACGAGCCAATTGAAGACTTCGAGCTAGAGTATGGCAGAGTCGGAGCCGAGGTTCGGCTCCAAACCCACGGGTATGAATGAAGGTGAGATTGGACTACATAATATTAACAGTTTCTGAGGGGAAACATTTCAAAGAAAAGTGGTAAAATGGAATGTTTACCCCAAAGGGGCTTCATACTTAACCATCCAGATGTTCGCCTCATATTTTTGATCTGCTCCTCATAAAATTTGTGGCTTTCTGGCAAACCACTGAGGAATTGAAGTCCATAAATAATAGCAGGCATTTGAATTTAAGACTTTGTATCCTTCAGAAAATGAATGCTAACAAAAAAAAAAAAAAAAAACTGTTATTCTAACAGCTAAATTTATATGAGCAATATTTAAATTATGCCCCTATTTTTTGGTCTGTCCCCCTATTTTTGGATCAGTCAAGATTTCTTGCACTTAAGTTGAGATGTATGGGGAGACTTACCTGCCCAGCCTGAAAGGCTCACTAGTACACTATCAGCTCCACGAAGCACGCAGAATAGAAGCATTTTGATGGCAAGAAAGCTCTGAAGCTCTTGGGCCCAAACTGCTCTGCCTGATCCAATGGCAAGTTGGGTGCATGAAAGGTGCACTAAAGTTTTGAAGGATGGCCAGTTGTCATTTCTTCTACAAGGATATAAACCCATATAGCTTAGGGTACTGCAACAGTGACTTGAAGGTTGAACATTGTTTCTTCCCTTAAAAAAATAGTTATGGAGCATTAGCTGTAAAAACATTGCTGTACAAATACTAGCTCTGATGTTGTAATTTTCATTTGTTCCTCAACAAATGGGTTTGGATCTGACCATTGGATCTAACGTGGCCATTTTCTAAAGATTCTAGGATCCGAATGTCAAGCTCCTCCCTTACCCACAATGCCACTGATCATCAAAATACCTCAGATCTCATTTGCTGATCTTCAAGATGGCCAGGAATGCAAATTATCAAGCTCAATTGGGGCTGTGAGTGACTTTTCCATTACTTAAATCAAAACATTTTTTTCTATCCTTTTTTCCTATTGGCCTAATATTATATATTCCCTCCTTACCCTTGTACATTACTTTTTTTTTGTGTGTGTCATCGTTGGTAGTTTATATTCTTCCTTCTCCGTATATTTCTTGTCTACCATTGTTGGTAGTTCATCTTCCTCTTCTCGCTGCATTTAAAAAAGAAAAAAAAAGTCTGTTTCACCTTTTTGTCTTGTGCTTCAAGTAACTGGTATGGCTGATAAACCAACCAGTTGTAAGAAATGCACTTCCTGTGGGCATACTAATTCTGATGCCCACAGGGAGTGCTTTTATTGTTTAGGCCCAGCACATTTACATACTTCCTGTGCTACTTGTGTCGACTTCAATACTGGAGTCCTAAGCAATTGCAGGAATAGGCTTATTTTAAAAGGTCTCCCTCTCTGCTTCTGCTTCCTCCTCTGGTACTTCTATAGGGGCTAAAACCCCCTCTTAGAAAGCCAAGAAGCCCAGGCAGCACAGTAAGAGCTTTCTTGCTCAAACTCCTCCTCAGATATCTTCATCTGAACCTCCAAAAAAGGTCTATATAATTATCGGATCTGAAATCTTTGGACTGGAAACAATCTACGGCTCCATCCCCTCGGCTCTGTGTTCCCAGATTTTCCCCAAACCAGTGTCTCAGAGGCTGATGTTTCCCTTTCTATGAGAAACGCCCATTCAAGGCCTAGGCTTGCCACCCCTCCGTTTTTATTCTGGACTATCAGGAAATCAAACTGATTCTCCGGTAGTCCGGAAAACACTGTACAAACTCCGGTATTTACTTATTTATTTATTTTACATTTGTTGACCGGGCTAGTCTAGCTGGACATATATCCGTTTACAGTAGAGGCCCGGGGAGAAAAGCTCCAGTACAGGTAAAATTACAGTAATGTGTAACAATAAAAGCAAAAAATTATAACAATAATAAAAAGATTTTTCTACATAGATTTCTAAATGGTACAAGAGAGGAAAAGCAATAACATTTGAAAACTTGTCAGTCATCTACTACAAGAGAGGATAGCAAAAACAATTAAAAACGTACAAGTCATGTTCTACAAAAAACATAATAGGAAGTAAATACTAAGGATAAAATAATCTAAGGCATACCTTAAGATTCAACTCTCATCTCCAGAAGGCATCAGGTAGGGGCTTAGAGAGGGGATAAAAAATATAGTTGTATTGAGAATATCTTTCAGTCGGGATTCTGTTTCAAAAAGGAAACGGACTATCAGAGTTTGTAAATTGGCTGATTTACTATGTTTTTTTTTTTACAGAAAAGCATAATAAATCAGCCAAAAGCAGGTGTCGGGAATGAAAAAAGAGGGCGTTCCCATTGAGTGATGCTGTCGTGACATCACAAAATAGGCAGTATGTTGGCGGGAGAGGGGGTTGGGGTGGGCGGGGTTACTGGTGATGCGAGGGGCGTGGCTTTGCTCCGGTTTTAGCCGTGAAGGAAGGTGGCAACCCTATCAAGGCCACTCTCCACATATTCTTCCGTTAGGTCCTCTCATAGTCTTTCTGAAGCAGAGGTGGATAGCATGATGAGGAAATTCCTCAGAACACAGATCCAGATAGGGGTTTGCCAGCTCCATCCCCCACCGGATCTGTGAGCCATCAACCTGTTCCTCTACCTGTTATTACTCCTTCTCCAATCTGACCAACCGTTTCGGAACTCATAACTCTGAAGGCTCCAGAGTCGATAAGTCGGATTGGAGAGTTCTTCCTATTTCGACTCACACTACTTCCCTGACCCGATTGGCTCTGACTCTGCCGGAGCACAATGGTTCTCAGAGCTGAAGCCTCATCACTGGGTCCGAGCGGTTGACTGATTCTGAAGTTTTGGAGCTGTCACTTCCTCTTGCAGCCTAGGGACTTGACAGCTTGGCTTCAATTCCTGCCTCGGAACGGAGGATTGGAGAGACTTGGGGATTATCTGCTCAGAGAGTTTCAGCTCCGGAGAGATTCTCTTTGGTTTCTCCTGGTCCCTCTGCCTTCAAAGTGGTGGAGAGGGTCTTCTCTCAGCTGAGGGTAGTGTCGACTCTTCCATCTTTGGATCCATACCCTGTTCCTTCTCTGGATCCTAGGTCTAAGACTTCACATACTTCTCCTCAGGGACAGCCAGCCCAGAAAAGTTTCCAAACCAGCTCCATCTATGGAGCTCTCAGTCTCTTCCGATACCTCCTCGGAACATCCCATTGAGGAGGTCCCTCATAAGACAGCATGCAAGAGGAGACACTTGGATTCCCTACAGTAATCCCTCACAGAAGACACCAACTCTGATGTGGTGGAAGAGTCCCCTAGATCTCCACCAGATGATGTGGAGACATCCTAGAGATCCTTCACAAGAAAGGTGGCTGGTCTGCCTAGACCCCTTCCCAGGAGGAATCAATGTGTTTGGAAGCCTTCGGGTCTGGCTCACCTACATCTCGAGTTACCCACCCCTGCAGATGATCTTATAGATCTCGTCTCCAGCAGGGCGTGGAAGGAACTGAAGTCACTGGAACCTATCCCGAAACACCTGGATGAAATACCAAGTGTCCCAAAAGATAAACAGCACTGGACAACAGGGATTCCTTTAGATGCCATGGTTGTTGCAAAAGGCACATAGAAGGAGCTTGCCGAACAAAGCTCCACTATCCATCCACCTAACAGGGAGTCTAGGGCTTTAGACAGATTTGGAAAGCCAGTCTATGTGTCAGCGACTTTCTCATTGCGATCACTGAATTACCTGGCAGATTTCATCAGATTACAGAGGGTCTTAATAAAGGAACTCTAATACTGCAACACAGTTCATGTCTTCCAAGGAACAGAATGCCTTTTCCTCGTGAGTGGCCACTCTACAGTTCATTTTAAATGTGTCCATGAGGTTAATCTTGCATGCCACAGAAGGTACTTTAAGGGCAGCCAGTTCAGGCATAGCCATAAGGAGACATTCCTGTTATGCGATTTTGCGGAACCTTTCAAGGCTTCATTCATCAATGGTCCCTTTGATGGATCATCCTTGTTTGGCCCAGTATAGTGAAAGAGACTCTCTCCGGGTTTGAACAGGATGGAAATATCTGGTATGCCACTGGAATTTGCTTTTCTACCCCAAAGAGATCCTTTTCTAGGAAACCAGCGTGGTGGAAAGAAAATGCTGTTCAAGACGTCTCAAGTTCCTTTCCAGGAGTCACTCAGAGATCTCTCCCCTAGAGGCAGAGGGGGAAACAACTATAACAGTAGACATCACCCGCTTAGAAGACTGGGTCTACAAAATCAAGGTTCTCACGATTATTTCTCAGACAGGTCCTTCCAGTGTTCCTAAAATGTTACTGGACTTTCCCTCTCTGGAGGCAGTTGGGGGTGCTTATCCTTGCACCAAGACACAGGGCTAGCCAGTACAGATGACTTTTGGGTGCAAAGGATCAAATCCAGAGGATACTTTATTCCCTTTTACAACTTCCAGTGAAACAAAAGAAAATTTTCCCTGATGTCCCACCCAATCAGAAAGAGCTAGCAGCTCAAGAAATTGCAAAGTTGCTAGACAGAGACAATCATCCTGGAAGTCCCACCAGATCAAACAGCATTCGGAATTTACTCGAGGTTCTTTTTAGTGCCAAAAAAGACAGGGGACCTGAGGCCAATTTTCGACCTAACTTATTCAAACCAATTTGTAAAGAACTCCAAATTCCAGATGGTCACGGTCCAGTCCATTCTACCTCTTCTTCAGAAGGATGACTGGATGAGCTCAATCAATCTTCAAGATGTCCACTATCACATCAAAATGAACAGACATTCTAGAGGGTATCTGCGCTTCCGGTTGGAAGCCAGTCACTACCAGTTGGGTCTCACCACAACCCCCAGGGTGTTCACCAAAAGCATGGCAGTAGTAGCAGCTCACCTAAAGCTGCTTGGATTCAGAGTGTTTCCCTATTTAGACAACTGGGTACACCAACCAGGCATTTACTAATAAAAGCCAGAGATTATCTACTCCACCTAGCACTTTTACTGGGAATCAACATGCACAACCAGTCCAAGTAATAGTTTTTGTAGGGAGTCTCCTGGACACAGTCAGTTGTCTAGCTTTTCTGCCTCAGAACAGAAATCTTATATTGAGAACACACATCAGGCAAGTTATTTTCCCTCCAATGCCCCTGGCAAGATTGATCCTCACAGCATTAGGTTTGATGGCTGCCACTCTAACTTTGATTCCCACAGTCCACTTACACATGAGAATTCTCCAATGGACTCTAGCAGTGCAATGGTCCTTTTGCTGCTATCCCTTAATGCACCCCATAAAATTATCCCAAGCATGCAGAATTTCTCTCCTTTGGTGGGCCCACTCAGAGAAGATTGAGCGAGGTCGTTCATTTATTCTTCCTCTCCCCACCGCCACACTGACCATGTATACCTCCCAGTTGGGGAGGGTGCATTTCTCAGGATGGACTGTTCAAGGCACTTGGTCATTACAAGAGACCAATCTGCATATCAACGTCCTAGAGATGAGAGCAGTTCTTTTAGCATTGCAGGCCTTTCAGAGCTTCTCCCTCTAGGAAATATTGCAAAACAAATGGACATGTCAGTAGTCTGGTACATCAACAAACGGGGGGGAACTAGATCATACCCTCTTTGTCGACAAGCAATGAGAGTTTGGCAATGGGGACTCTCTTCCAACCACTTCCTAGTAGCAATGCACATACCGGGGAAGTCCAATATTTTAGCAAAAAGACTCAGCAGGATCATTCTCATGCCTCACGAGTGGTCTCTCAAACAATCAGTGGCAAACATGATCTTCCACAAGTGGGGTCAATCTTGCTGTGACCTATTTGCATCCCCTTTCAACAACAAATGCAGCAGGTTCTTTGCCCTGATCTCTCCTTAGGGGGGGGGGGGTGACAGAGAGATGCTCCAAGTTCATGTTTGGCCCTCCTGTGTCCTTTACTCTTATCCTCCCTTGCCTCTCATTCTCAAATTTCTTCAGAAAGCACTACAGTTGAAGAGCAGAGTGATCCTCATTGCTCCCCTTTGGCCTCGACAAGTATGGTTTCCCTTCCTTTGACCTCATTTAATACATCCTCCTTGGATGCTGGATCCCAGTCTAGACCTCCTATCTCATTCATCAGGACAGATTCACCCAGATATTTTAGGACTCAAATTGACCGCATGGTTTCTCCAGTTCTGATGCTGGCTAGACATTTCAGACTTTCCTCCCCAGTTTGAACATTTTTATCTTCCCATAAAGCTTCTACTCGAAAAAATCTACAAGAGTAAATGGTGAAGTTTCACTATTTGGGCTCACCAGAAACAATTAGATCCCTTCACCGCTCCAATCCCAGCAGTCCTGAACTTCCTTGCTTCAATTTTCCTGGTTGGAGCAAGATTCTCCACTATTAAATTCAACTGGCAGCCATCTCAAACTATCATATAGGGGATAATGCTTCCTCTTTAGCATCATCTAAACTGTGTAAGCATGCATTTCTTCGGGGTACTTTTTTACTTAGACCTCCAAAAAAGGAGCCAACTCCACCTTGGGACCTCACCATGGTTTTACAAGACTTAGTACACTTCTCTTGTGAACCATCAGCCAAGGTGAATCTCATGTGTCTTGGAAAACTGTTTTTTTTTTTTTTTTTTTTTGGTAGCTATACCCTCTGGAAGAAGAGTATCAAAACTTCAAGCACTATCTTCCAAACCACCTCATTTGATTTTTCACAAAGACAGAGTTACTTTATGAAGAGATCTTTCCTTTTTACCAAGTTTCCTCTGAAAATAATATCAATTAGGTCATCAATTTATCCATTTTCTTCCCTAAATTGGAAATAGAGTACACCCTTTCATCTTCTCGATGTACACAGACAACTGCATTTTAACCTGGACAGAACAAAAGCATTTAGAAAATCTGAACAACTATTTGTTTCCTTTTCTAAAATAAGGATTGGAAGCCAGTTTCTAAGACTGGCTAAATGGATAACGAATTGCATTTCCTACATCTTCTCTTTGAAAGCTACTGCATTACCTAAACAATTGAAGGCACATTCAACCAGGTCAATGTCTACTTCAGCAGCATTTTGGTCAAGAGCCTCTACTGATATTTGTGTAGCTGCCTCTTGGTCAAATACTCATATCTTTATTGTGCATCAGAAATTGGATAGCAATTCCAGGAATAGAGCTGCCTTTGATTCCACTGTGCGCTGGAACTTTCTTCCACGAGGGCCATCCAAGGTTACTGTAGCTGGGGACTCTGTCCCATTGGTTGAGAAATGAATGAAAATGACATCAGATAAAGAAGTTCTGTACTCACCATAATGTTCCATCTGTGTTGTCCATTTTCATTCTGCCTCAACTTCCCTCCCATCTTCCCCCTGTCCTTTACCCTGGAAGAGTGGTCAGGAGCCATAGTTCCTGTCTGAGCTCCTGATCCTTATCTATCGCTTTCCTGTCATAGTATCATCATTTTTATATGCTAGTATAATTATGCATACATATACATTAGCAGCAAACATGATCTGAAGTCTTTTGATGGTCAAGTGCATTATGGGTACGGGAGGAGCTTGATATTCGGATCCTAGAATCCGCAGAAAGTGGCCGAATTGAATCTGATGGTTGGATCCAAACCCAATGGTTGAGGAAGAATGAAAATGGACAAACAGATGGAACATTATGGTGAGTACATAACTTCTTTTTTTTTTTGCTTTCTGTAGTTTTTGCCCAAACTGATATAGCAGTCTTGTTTAATGCTAGTTCATACTGCTCTGCTGGCACATTTCTCTGAACATGTAACTCTTCCCACAGCCACAGCTAATGACAGACTCTCACCAGATCCACTTAATCCTCAAATAGACAGATAAAACTTGATTATTAAAATTGTTGCTGCTAAGCCGCTGTCTGTTTCTTTTGCATATTTTCTTAAACACAACTGGAAACAAGCCATTACTTGTTAAATCTGGTACATTTTCCAGGCCAAGAAAGAAAAAAAATGTTGTATTTGCCTTTTATAACTATATGGCAAGGGACCCACTTAAATGCAGCAGCAAGTGTGAGAAAACTGAATTCTGACTATTTCTCTACACACTTAGCAAGCCATGCCTATATGTTACATATGCCTGTGTGCACTTGCACAGACATGCACACAAACACACACATTTATATGTATGCATGTGTACATGCATATATGCACACACAATTATTTATGTTTGTATTTATGTACATCACCACTGACAACTTTATTTTATAATATATATATATATATATATTATATACTGCATAGAACATGAATTGAAAACATCTCAGTGTCACAAATAAATCTCTAATATTCAGAATACTCCCATTTTTCCATCTTAAACTGCATTTTCTTAACTGGAATAAAATTATTCTGGTATTCAGTAAAGCAGGATCCCTTTTAAAGTAGCAGCAACAGCATCCTCATCTAATAAACTATTTTTGCCCAAGCTTGTCTGATTACATGATTTTAGAGCTTGCAAAGAATGAAAGTAATGTCTGACCAGTGGCCCTATTAAACCTACGTACAGGGCACTGATGTGTAACAATGTCAACTGCTACCCAAAGATTACGCTAAAAAGTACAGTTGTGTAACTTAACTTACCATAACAGTAAATGTTCAAATAGATCACCACCACTACAGCCTAAGCAATATGGGATGCATCCTGCCAAGGACTGGACTATCTTGTCCATCTTCCAAATCTTTAAGGCACCTTCCACATGGACTAATTCCTGCAGAACTCAAGAAAAGTGATATAAAGACAGAGATGCAAGCATCAAAACCTCAGAGCCTTCTTGCTTCGCACCAAGGGAGGCTACAGTCCTGCCAAGTAAGAATGTGTTAAGACAAAAGGGAAGGACAAGAAATCCTTACCCTAGCCAAAAAAAAAAAAAAGATAAGGCTAGAGAGAGTGTTTGCACTGCAACAGTGATCCATTCTTACATGTACCGTTATGGTAAGTTAACTTACAAAACTGTACTATGTTCATCATTCAATCATTGCTGCAATATGAATACCAAAGTTTAGAAAGAAAAGGAGGGAGAACAAACAGTCTAGAATCCCTTGGACAACAGTCATAGCAAAGCCTGCTCTGATCCTAGAGAAAGAATACAGTTTGTAGAACTACGTAAAGATGTGTACAAAGTCAAAGTTGCAGGCTCTGAAATATTTCTGTAGTCCACCTCTTTCCAAAAATCCACAAAGTAGCCACAACCCTGGTACAGAGTGGACCTTGACTTTGCCTGGAAGTGTCTTGTTATGGTATAAAAAAAACAAAAATAAACTGCCTGAAACAATCATTTAGAAATTGTCTGATTAGACAAGGATTATACCCTGTTCTTGCCTTCATAGGAAATAAGTGATTAGAATTCCTGAAGTTTTTTCTGTCAGTTTAGTATCTGAATTGCCTGTGGACATTCAAAGTGTGAATAATGTTGCTTTGCCTTTTGCTCCTAGAAAGAAAACAATCAGATTAACTGTCTTGCTCAATGTAAACTCTGAAATCCTTTACACAAAAATGAAGGATTGGGTCTCAAAGTTACCCTACCTTTGTGAAAGAGGAGGTAGGACTGTATCACCATTAACAACTTGTAACATGGATGCTCTTCTTGCAGAAATCAGAGCAATGAGCAAGACTGTTTTCCGAAATGAGAACTTTAAATCAGCCTTATGAGCAGGTTCAAAAGGAAAAAGTGTTAAGTTTTTCCTAGTACAAAATTAAGATCCCAAGAAGGAGCCACCTGTCTTCTAGGTGAATGGATACGTAATACGCTTTTCAAACCCTCACTTTAAATAAGCTAGAAAGGGGGATCCACGGGCAGACAAGCAGGCAGAGACCGCTGAAAGGTGAATCTTGACAGAAGAGTTAAAAAGACCAGAGGATAACTGACGCAAATACAACAGAAACAAAGGTTCCTACGCCTTAAAAGGATCTTAGTTCTTGCTTTGGTACTAACTAGAAAATCTTTTCCAATTAGCCACATACAACTTAATAGCAAGTTTCTAAGCCTGCATTAATACCTGCTGCACACCCTCAGAGCAAAGGTGCCTAAAAGGTATTAAAATTCTGTCACCCATGCAGTAAGATGAAGAACCGGAAGGAAGGAGTGAACTAGAAAACTCCGGTATTGTGTAAGGTCATCCTGTGAGGAAGCTTCTCATAATTACCCTTGCCTGGACCAAAAAGGAGTTAACCAGTATCATCTTTGCAGAGCCATTCTGAATCTTTAGAACAACCCTGTTATCACAAGAAAGGCATACAGGAACACTTTCCAGGAATGAAAAAAACATAAGTTTTTAGGCCTTTGTGCAAGGAGTTCTGGAGCAGAATTTCTTAACTGCCTGTTGTGAACGAAGGCAAACAGTAGTTCCCCACAGCTGGTTCAACTTCTGGTAGATCACTGGATGCAACTTCCATTTGTGGAGGTTTGTCCTGCTCCTGCTCAGCTTGTCTGCTACCAAATTCTACTCTGACGGAATACAAGCAGCCTGTAGGGATAGACTGTGGTGGGTCTCTAGTTCCCAAGCTACCACAGCTAGTCTGCAAAGAAGGTAGGACGTGATGTGACAAGGAAGTGAATCCACTGCCAACTGCAGACTTTTGAAAGATTCTCATTACCCAAGTGTCTGAGGCTATCTGGTGCCACAAAGGGACGTGAAGACCCAGACTTCAGGAAAGGTTTACTAGGTTGGCAGTGTGGGGAAAGGGGAAATATAAGACGGGGTATGTAGTCAATCTGCCTTTTTTTTTTTAGGTAGTCTTTGGTTTTGGGTGAATATTCCCTTCTCCACTGAACTTCCCTGCCATTGCTTTCTGAAAGTTTTGCTGTGCTTTGCTTGGTTTGTTTATTCTGTTTCCTATAAAAGGAATCTGAACTGAAAGAAAAGTTTCTATTAAACTTAGATAATGGGGGCTGAAAAATTTGAGCAACCCCTGAAGTAACTTTCCCCTTTCATCAAACTTTTGAAGACCTCAGCAAGGGAAGGTCCAAATAATGCCTCTTTATCTGGGGAACACTTAGGAGCTCAGACTTCACATCTTCTAGTATATTCTGAGAATGCAGCCAATCGCATCATCTCATTGTTGACCTAGTGGTAGCTACTCAAGGAACAGCATCAGCAGTGCCATAAGAAATGAATACTGTACTTTCTCTCCAAACCTATCAAAAGTTCTCCCATCTTTGCCAGACAGAACAGAGTTAGCTGCCATAACCTGTCTGGCTGAAGCTGATTTTGATAGATAAATGACTACAGAATCTACCTTAAAAAGAAATCTGTGAGTATGAAGAACCCTTTAAAATGTTAACAGATTTTCTGGGGACTGATGACTCGCTGTCAGATAAACTGATGGCTGCAAGGAAGGCATCCTTATGTCTGGAAAAACAGAGGGGATAATTGCAGGTTGAGGGGAAACTTCTTTAGCAAATATCAACTTTAGTGGGACTCTGGTATTTTTTGTTCCCAGTGAAATTAATCCCTCATCCTAATAGTGTAACAAAAAAAAAGAAAGACAACCCATTAGGTGGATCTGATTCCCCATTCTTCTCTGGAGTAGAAACTAGAAAACTGTAGTCTAAGCCTGGTTCTTGTGTCTGAGACTGTGATTCAGAATTTGAGAGAGAAATGAACCTTACCTTTTTAAATTAAGGGATGATTTGGACTGTAATGACTAAAAGGCTTTAAACAAACCTTTGGCTAAACCTAACCAATCGTATTTAGCTGCTTTAGCTGACGGGGACACAGATAAGAGAAAAAAATATCAAGTTTATGCTTACTTTCCTTTGCGGTCTCATCTGAAGAGTGCCTAGAAGTACAGTCTTTCACCCAGGAATCAAGCTCCTCATTGCAATTTGTTAAAGGAAGATCACCCATTCCCTCTCCCACTGCCAGCAAGAATGACTGTTCCCCCACTAGCTGCCTTGGAAGACATGCTTGCTTCTTGGTCCATAGTGCCTTCCTGAAAAGCAAAACCAGAGGGATTTAGATAAACTGATGGAACAATCTGAGGATTCCAGTATGGTAGGCTATTCCACTGTACCCAAAGGCAGAGGCAAAGAAGAAGCTGCGGAAAGAACCAAAGGATCCTCAAGAACTTTTTGCTCCTTGCAGATTGGGTAGTGAACATACAAGGAGCTGGGACACAGGTCCATGAGTCTACTGCTAAAAACTATCCAAAAGATGGATAGAAAAGCCAGACTGTAGTGCTGTTCACCCCAGACAAAAAGAAAACTCTGGAGTACCTGTGAATCTCTGAAACACTAGCCCTTACTCCCAACCACAAATGTCATGACAGAAGAAATCAACTTCTCACAAAAATGGAAGGCAGCCCACAATAGTGTTCTTACCTGCTAAAAACGGTTTAGCACTAGCTGACTGCCAAACCCTTGAAGTCATACTACAGACAAATACTGGCTGGTTGCTTTAAAAGCAAGAAAGTTCTGGGGTTCTGGCACCTGCACTGCTGTCTTTATACTGCTCACCTTGAGCTGTACAGTGGCTAAGGGTTGTTGAAGGTGTCCTAAAAACTTTGGAAGCTGGCCAGTTGGTCCAATCATTGGCAGGATATATCCCATTTAGTTTAGGTTATTGCAACAGTGATCGAATGATGAGTGTATAATGTAACAGTCTTATCAAGCCCTAGATTCACTTGAAACAGTGAAAGGTCTAAGAAGCAGCAATCAAAACTGCCATCAACTATTCTCATTTCCAAAACAGCAAATACTAACATTTGCTTTTATTAGATAAGGCCACATCTGCGTAGCAATATATTACAGACGCATCGTTATACACATTTGTTTTCATCAGGAAGACATTCTGGCTACTGCTAGGTTGAATCTGACCCTGTATTACATGTTAGCAGTTGACAGCACATTTTTTAATTGTACATGTAAATAAGTAATTAGCTGGATAGCCTTGCTGAAAACGTGCTCTCACTGAATTCATTGGCCATCTTAGAACACAGGGCAATTTAATCTGAGAATTAATTTGCAAATGCAGACAAAACAGGGACTGTCCTAGTCATTTCTAACTGATTGGACTGTTCTTTTCTGAAATACAGTGCATGTCTATGTCAGATCTCTCAGGAGGAGTCGAAGTATGTAGGCAAATTACAATACATCTTGTTACCCTGCACCTTCAAATGCTATCTCCAAGCAGCAATCAGATGTAGTGAGTTACAAAGCACAATAACTGTCAAGTGAAGTGTTATATCTTTGCTTCCTGCTTTTTTTGGAAGAACACACAGCTTACTGCCATGTAAGTGCCTGGCAGCCTTATTCCTCTTCCTGCTGCTGTTGTGCGCTTTTTGAGTGTTCCAGTTTGTGCTTCATCAAGATGTCAGCCAGCTCAGGGGACATGTAGAAGGGCCGCTCAGCAGATCCATCATTCCTTTCCAAGTCCTCACCTGGGTCCAATGTCACAGACAGCACAGCAGAAACAGAACATGAGACACCAGTGTGACAGGAAACGTGCAGGAGAAGATGCAGGTGCAGGTTAAAAAAAGGCACAGAAAGAGAAGAACAGGTTACAGTTAGTACAGGTTGAAGCTTTGTTCCTTACTAATACACACACACACAGGAAAAAAAAACAGTCCAGGATGGTAAAATAGTCAAATGAACTTCCTGTACATACAAATGAAAAGTATTAAGAGGAAAGCTACATGAAAATAAAATCAATAAAGAACACAACTTAAGCGAGTGTACACAGCAGAGTTAGAAGTTACTCAGAGGAAAACACTGCACTCACTGAAGATTAGCACTATGACAGCAAAACAGCCACACATAAATGTTAGTCACAGTACAGACCTGAATTTCCGTAGCACTGTATCTGCCCCACACGTCCCCCACTGCTGGCTGGTTAGGGAGTAAGCAATAACTTGTAACAATGGACATATGGGGTTACTCCAGTACTTTTATGGCATGTCACAAGTAGTAAGAAAATCCACAAGATTTATGCCACAAAGCAGTGTTTGTTCCATAAATCTAAGAGCTGTGATGTGGCATTAATGCACAACACTGACCTTGCCAATAAATCTGTGTGGCTCTCAGGATGGTACTGCAGTAGCAACATTTAACAGCTATTGCTGCTGTAGCATTCTGGCAGATTCTCATGATTTTTTTTTTGGTTTATTTAGTTTTTGTAAAGGAGCTACCATCTACTTAACCCCCTATTGCCCATCTTAATAAAAAGGGGATGGTAACCAGTCTTACAAAACAGAACTAATAACACTGTCTATTACTGTCCCCATTACAAAATACAGTGTCAAAGTATTTCACTTCTTACACCACAAAGTCCCCCAGGACTTAGTGTAGCTCCAATCATAGTACAGTACAGGAAGTGGCAATTACAGAAAGCACTAGATATGGCATAATGACAAAATTTGGAATTCTGGACCTGCAGTTAAGCAACATTCAATGTTCTACATAATCACCTCTGACGTTTAACAGCATTTCAGCCAGTAGAGCCTTTGAACTTCTCACCAACAGGGTGGGTGGACTGCGGCTGTATCATCTTAGCAGTCCTTCCTGATGCAGCACCGGAAACTTCCATTATGATGTCATTGGGGATAGCCTGAAGGAAAACCCTGCCAATTAATTCAGTTCTTTCCTGAAAACAATCCCATAAGGACCTGCATATCATTAGTGAGCTCCTTGTATCTAGGGAGAAATGGGCAGGTGGCTGGGCGGCCTGACTGAAAGGCTTACAATGACCTAGTACAATGTTTAGATTTAACAAACGCCAGTCTTTGGGCACTCTCATTTATTTTATTTATTTATTTATTGGCATTTGATTACTGGGAAAGTCCGACTGGCTAGGAGGCTATTTTCAGCAGAGGTAAGGGGAGAAAGGCTCAGAAGCATACTTGCACACTCCAAAGGTCCATTTACAAAGTATGTCTTATGAACAAGGATGTTCAGGACATAATGCTTAATTGCTCAATGAGCCTAAGTGGGCTGGCCCGAACTACCTGCAGCACAAAACATCCTGAAGGGCGAGTCCCTTAGAAGATGCTGCTGATATACTTGCGTCTTTGGTGTAATGTGATCTAAAGGGTGAAGAGAATAATTTTGGTCTTTCTTCTTAAAACAAAATGAACTACAATACAACACCAATATAACCAAGGCCTGTTTTGTTACAGGTCTGTATGACTGTTCCTTGGTAAAGGAAACTGTATGACAAATACAATGTTTTAATGACCTCCTCTCTTCTAACCTATGGAGAAGAGCCCCATTTTTAAGGAGACCTGCCTAGGGAGTATGCAGGTACACATGTCTTGATTCAGAGTGAACCATGAGACTACCTTATATAGAAACTTGGAATTTCTATAGAAGCTGAACCTACATGGGTAGAATCTCACTGATGGATCATCAAACTATAACGCTTCAAAAGTTCAGAAATCATATGTGTAGATGTACCGCCCACAGAAACTGAAGCCTTCCAAAAAGGAACGTTACGTCTGCCGAAGGCTAAGACTCTAAGGAAGATAGGGTAAGGATTTCCAACACAAAATTTAAATCTTGGCTTGGAAATGGGTCTTTTGTCAGGTAGATTAAAGCGCACAACCACACCGTGGAAGATATGGGTTGCACATATCCATGAGACTGTTTGATGGCTTGTGAAAGGCTGATATAGCAGTCAGATGAATCTTCAAAGCACAGTATTTGATACTTGCTTCAGAGATGGACTGGAGTGACACCTGGGGAGTTTATTTTAATTCAAACCTTAAAGTTCTGAAATATAGAAATCCAAATCCGAAATTAAAAAAAATTAGGGGTTAATTATTCTTATCAACCTGCCACAACTTTGGGGGTAAGTAATAATGTAGGAGTGCAAGGAGGCTAAACACATGAGTGAACAAAAGACCCCCACATCATATTACTTTAAAATTATGAGTTTTAAGAACTTCAGTACATCCATAAAACCCACCCCCCCTTCAGAAAAGACATTACTTGCAATATGAAATTTGGTAAAAATGCATAATGCAAACTGAAATTTAGAAATCAGATTTTGTCCCATGCTTTTCTTCAGAAGTAACTTGGAATAGAACGTAAACGTAAAAAGGGAAAGGAGAATATGAGGTACAAGTACTGTGGAAGGGACGAGATATGGGGAAGGCAAGGGAGAAAGGGCCTCAGAGAAAATGAAGATGTGATAATTGGTGTGGAAACACACAAAAACATACAAGCAGCTGCATAAGGATCTAATTAACCACACAATGCAAAAATAGACATGAATGAGAAAGGGAACGCCGAGAGGAAAGTACGGAAAAACACAACTGATAGGGGGGGGCCTATTGTGTAGACCAAAGGGTTACTAACAGCCAAGGTTAGTGATGCTTTTTTTTTTTTTTTTTTTTTTACTTCTTTGCACTCTGTGCCTCCAGCAAGTGGTCCAGAGACAACTGAAGGGGAATCATCAAGCAAAGGTTTATGCCCTTGCTTGCATCGTTTCCACCGAACGCTGCCAAAGCAAAGGAGTGGTTTGAGGATTTGTTTTCAACCACCCCTCCAGAACAGTGCTATCGGCGTTTCAGGACTGGAGTCCAACTGTCTCCAGGCCAGGAGAGCACACAGCACCACATGACCACATCAACCCAGATGCATACATATGAAGGCATTTGTCTTCTGTCCTACCTCAGCACCCTTGGGTGATACGACACTTGCTTCATTGCAAAGGGTTACTATGTCCACCCTTTGTTTGTGTGTGTGTGTGTGTGTGTGTGTGTGTGTGTGTGTGTGTGTGTGTGGTTATCCACACACACAGCAGGGTTACCAAGCCCATGACAATGGTCTGTTGCTATCTTAACACCAGTAAGCCCCTACTTGCAGGTGGTAATTATGACAGACAAACACTACCACCATCTCCTCCCCCAGGAAGACAGAAGCTAGTGTCACTCCTATACCCCCCCCCAAGCTCCACTACTCAAGCTTGGGTCATCTGGTTTGTAGTTGGGGTTTTATCCCCTTATGCTACAAACCCAAACAACATGAATGCTACACTTGGTTTTGTTTTGTTTTTTTAATGTGGTCAGAAGCCTAGAATCCTTGCTGGAGAACAGAAATACCCAGCTCACCGACATGGCGCTGTTGGTTACAAAATGGAGTTTATATCTGTACTCCTGACTGCTGTTCTGCCTTAACTAGTCAGACAGATGCCTCCAAGTTCCTCTTGCATGAATTATGAAGAATGTAATATACTATATTACTGGGGGTGCAAAGAAACATTACTTGGTGCTGCTGATAATACTAGAGCAGGTGTAAAAGCAACATTTCTTACAAGGTTTAGAAGGCTGCTTGTCAACAGATGTATTAGCTGTAGAAAACAGGAGGAGGTTGGGAATATGAAGCACTGACATCAAGACCACACCGTAAAATCCAGACGTTAGCAGTCATGGGCTGTTTGTAAATAGCAGCAAAACCAGAATGCTTTTGTCTTTCCTATGCAGATCAAGTTTTCTGGGCACATTGTTGACTCAAGGAATGACTGTGTCCTGCATTTTGGAATACCTTCTGTTGATACAATTGGTTTGCATAAGCTGGGCCTACACAACAAAGCTAGCTTTATTACTCCATAACCTGTAGAGTAAGACACATTAGCATATCCAGACGACTTTGTTGAACAGGACAGATCTGTTTAACTTTTTTATCATTTGAGAAAACTCCAAGTCACACAGGATATAAATCACACTTGATACAGCATTGTATCAAGTAGTCTGTGGCAGATGAGGACAGAGGACTGAAGTTGTGAGTTGCATGGCAAGCCTCATACCGGACGTCTGTGTTAGAGTACAATAGTCTCAATTTCCCACTGTGTGCACAAGACACTTAACCAGACTACTCCCAGGCTTCATTAAAATGGGCCTCAACCTGGATTCACAACATTAATAAAATCCATTTATTCATAACCCCCCCCCCCCGTTTTCCCATTTCTGTGAGGTGGTGGTGTCGCATAACAGCCAATATTTTTGTGTGTATATTTTAATAATCATGTTAATAAATTACTTTTTAATCATTAATTTATTAATCTAACAAAACATTCACATAAATATAAAGAAATCAACCATGCACTGAAACCCTTAAAGGAAGGCACCACCATCCAGCTGGACTGCATTCCATTTGTGCTACTAGCTAGATCTATACCATGTACCTATTCAATTTATTTCAGTCAAGATGCAACAAAGATGGCACTCAAGCAAGCAAGGAATGTAACAATCATAATAACAGCCAAGGTATATTTATGAATAATTAGAAACAAAATATAACAAGAAAACAGAAGGCAAACAAAGAATTAAACATAGGACTAAATATGCAAAAACGGTACACAGGAAAGGAGTTGGTTAAAGCAGGCCAGCTCCATAACGTACAGAAATAAAGCCCTGAATATTGTGCCAGCACCCTGAGTCTGACTAGTAGTGTGGGCATCTGTAACCACTGGGCTGGGGAGGATGGGTGCGAGTGGGCACTGCCCAGGAGTCCCAAGCAGGAAAGATGGGACCAGAGAGGCATTGCCTACCCCAGGCATACCAGACTTGTTTCCTTTGGCAGTGGTAAAGGAGTCATCAGGCAAAGTCGGGGGGGGGGGGGTTAAAGCAGTACTGCATACAATGAAACGTGGCTGACTCAAGAAACAGTTCATACAGAGAAGTCTACAACCTGAAGGTCTATCGTGGGGGGGTACAGCATTTTTACCATTTAATCTTGAGCAGCAGGAGGGTAATTAACACCTTTGCTGCTTGATATCTTCTAAACCCTGAAACCCCTTGTTTCCTGACAGCTTGTCTTCAAAATCCTCTACTGACAACACACTTTAAAATTAGATTTATAATACCTGACAAATTATGAGTTACAAAACAGTGGTAGACAATGGGCTATACAGTAGTGTATCAAAGATCTGTGTGTAGATGCTAATTTTATACTGCATATTTATGAAAGAAAGGGTTATATTTCTGTAAGTCTGCAAGATAAATCCAAGGCATCAGTGAGAAAACTGTTCACCAGTGCAAAAACTTTCCACTGATGCGTGACGAGGAGTAGCTACTGTTTTGTGATACTGCTGAGTTTATGCAAATTATGCATGAGATAATTTCACAAATTTCAAAACAATATTAATCTACAAAGCAGTCTGTGTTAGATGCCAAGTATCAGTGGTTACACTGCGAGCCTTAACGCTTTGTACAAGATGGCACTGTTAAACTCCTTAACATGGTCTGATTACTTTAACATAAATGTAATGCAGTTATAACAATATAGGTAGTACTTGTAACTGCTTTACCAAAACAGCAGTTATATCTCAGCAGGTCTCCAAATTACTCCATGTATTAAAGGCATGGACTTTTTTTGCATTATTAATGCAAACCTGGCAATGTCCTCCTTTTTGTAAACTCTCCTTAACTCAAGTTCTAGACAATCCATGTTGACCATTTCACTGCCATGCTTAGCAAATCATTGTAGATGCCTTAGATTTTATACAAGTATCTTTACCAGCATTTCAGAAATTAGAATTTGAAAACAGTGATGAGTTTATTAATTTTAGGAGTATAGGGAAAAATCCTGATGAGTATACTCTTACAGGATACACAGGAACTCTGCTTTCCTGACTACTATACTCTTGTAGGAAGCAGGGGATTAAAATGTTGTCAATTGCTGCCCATCACAACGTGCTGCAGAAAGTACTGTTTTCTACCTACCATAAATGTAGATGTTCGAGTGTATACACTGCTGCAGTCATTACACTTGGGTTATCCTGCCGTCAGGCGGTCCCGCAGTCAGCCTGAGTTCCAAAGTCTTGATCCGGCGTCGGTTGCTGTCGCCTCTTCCCTGACATCAGTACGAGAGTGATATATAAGATGCAGCAGACGCCATTTTCTTCAGTTTTTCTTGCCCCAGATGTCAGGTGCCCCCAAAAAAGTAGGCAATGTAAATTGCTAATATAACATACATATGAAAGGTAATTAAAAATTAGAAGTTATGTACTCACCATAACGTTCCATCTGAGTAGGTGTATTCATTTGTCTGCAACCTGTGGGTTATGGATCCGATATCGGATCCGAACCGGCATAGTTTCCAGCTATGGATCCAAGCTCTCAGCTCCTCCCCTCACCCATAATGCCCTGCTCTACCCTCATGACCTCAGATCGAGTTTGCCAAAGCAACAATACCCTCAAAAGGGTAACAAGTAATATGCAGGAAACTGAAAGGCCAGGGGGATAGGAGGGATGAGTTGCAGACAAATGAATACACCTACTCAGATGGAACGTTATGGTGAGTACATAACTTCTAAATCTGAAGTAGGATATTCATTTGTCTGCAACCTGTGGGACAGAGTCCCCAGCTACCTGAATCTTGGGCGGCCATCATGGAAGGATATTCCGAGCACCGCTGAGCCAAAGGATGCTCTACCCCTGACTGCAAGATCCAACTTATAGTGAGAAATAAATGTATGAGATGAAGCCCATGTAGCTGCTGCACAAATATCATCCAGAGGAATCCTAGCCTTGAAGGCTGCTGAGGTAGATACTGACCGGTATGAATGGGCATGAACACCCTCCAAAGTGGCCTTCCTGACGCTTGATAAGCCAATAAAATGCACTGTGAAATCCAGCGGGACAGAGAAACTTTGGAAATTGGCTTGCCCAAATTGAATTTTGCAAAGGAAATAAACAGCTGGTCGGATTGCCTATGACCAGCTGTCCTGTTGAGATAAAATCTTAGTTGCCTGTGAACATCTAGTGAGTGTAGCCTATATTCACCTTTGTTTTCATACTTAGGGAAGAAAACAGGGAGGTTAATGGATTGATTGATGTTTGCTTCAGAAGCGATTTTAGGAAGGAAGGACGGTTGGTCCTGAGGGAGACACGGTCCGGATAAATACCAAGTAAGGAGGTTTAGCTGATAAAGCTTGAAGTTCAGAAACTCTCTTGGCTGATGTAATGGCTACCAAAAAGGCTGTCTTGTAAGACAAGAATTTGAGGTCCACTGTAGCCTGGCTCGAAAGGGGGAGCGGTCAAGGCCTGTAGGACCAAAGAAAGGTCCCAAGGAGGAACTGCTTGTTTAATAGGGGGCCTGAGAAGGAAAGTACCTTTAAGAAAAGTTTTGCACAATTTGGCTGACATAAGAGGATTAGACTCTTGACCAATGTGATAGTGAGAAATTGCCGCCAGTTGAACTTTGACTGTGGAACTGCTGGTACCATCATTAAAGAGAGAGGTTAGAAAATCAAGCACTACGGGGAGAGGAACCGTGAAGGGATCTAGGCCTTGCCGCTCCGCCCACACAGAGAAACGTTTCCATTTGCTTCGTAAACCTTTCTAGTGGATGGTTTATGAGCCGCCACCAAAATAGCCTTTACCGTGAAGAGATACCGAGTCCTTATCAAGAGTGGAACTGGAGCAGCCAAGCGGTCAGCTTCAGGCTGTCCAGGTTTGGAGGAGGAATGCAGGATGGATGGGATATCAGATCCGAATAGGATCTAGAATCCAAGGAGGATTCACCGAGTGAGACCTTAGGAAGGGGAACCAGATCTGTCGAGGCCAGAACGGAGCAATGAGAATCATTCTGCAACCCACCGAGAGGCTTTCTGAAGAACTTGCAGCATCAGAGCCAAGGCCGGATAGGCATACAGCACACCGGGTGGCCAAGCCTGCACCAGAGCGTCTCTTGCGGTACCTCCGGGAGGAGGTATCAGAGCGAAAAACTGTCGCACTTGGTGTTTGAGGGAGAGGCAAAAGATCGCATGAAGGGGTTCCCCACCGTGCGAATATGCGTTGCGCTACTTGACAATTGAGAGACCACTCGTAAGGGGGCAGAATGGTGCGACTGAGCTGGGCCGCTAGGATGTTGGACCGACGCGGAATGTGCGTTGCTATGAGAAAGCGATTGGTAGAGATTGCCCATTCCCAAACTCTCATGGCCTCGACAAAGAGGGTAAGACCTTGTTCCCCTTGCTTGTTGATGTACCAGACAACAGACATATTGTCCGATTGAATCGCAATTGTTCCCAAGGGAAGAAAGTCCTGAAGTGCTAGCAACGCTAAGAGCACTGCTCTCATCTCTAGAACATTGATATGCAGTAAGGTCTCTGAATCGCTCCACGTGCCTTGGACTGTCCGCCCGCAGTGCCCCCACCCGAGGGAGGCGTCCGTGGTCACCGTGGCGAGGGGAGAAGCACAAAATGGGCGACCTCGTGGAGATCCGGGAGTGGAGCCACCACAAGAGGGACCGCTTGCAAGCCTTGCTGATCGCTATGGGATGATACATGGGGAGAGCAAGGTATGACCACTGTACTAAGAGCCCACTGTAGAATGCATATTGAGCCTGGCAAGAGGAAGAAGTGCTATCGAGCCATGGACCCTAGAGCCCTCAGGACCAACTCCGCTGGAACAGAACATGAATGGAGAATGGCCCGCACCTGGAGCTGCAGATTTAGAACTCTGTCCGCAGTGAGGAAGGCTCAACTCCTTGTGTCTAGTCTGGCCCCTATGAAATCTAAGAGCTGAGTGGGTGCCAGGTTGGACTTTTGTATTTATTGTGATGCCCAGAAATGGAGCAAGATGGAGAAAGGAGTCTCGCCAGAGAAGTAGATGCCTTGTTGGGGCGGTAAGGAGCCAGTCGTCCAGGTAAGGAAAGACCTGCACCCCTGAAGCCTCAGGTGGGCCGCTACCACTGCTAGTACTTTGGTAAACACCCTGGGGCTGTGGTGAGACCAAAGGGAAGGACCCGAACTGGTAGTGACTGGCTCCCAGCCGGAAGCGGAGAAACCTCCTGAGCGTCTGTCCATTAGGATGTGGTAGTACGCTCCTTGAGATCTATCGAGCACATCCAGTGGCATTCTCCCAGAAGGGGAGAATAGATTGTAGAGTGACCATTCGAATTTTTCTTTGGGGACTGCCAGATTCAGAGAGAGAGGTCTAGGATTGGTCTTAGTTCCCCGTCTTTTTGGCACTAAAAGAACCTGGAGTAGAACCCTGATCCGATCTGGTCTGGGGAACGGGCTGGATGGCTCTTTCTCTAGCAGATGGCCAATTTCTGAAGCGCCTCCCTTGACCGGGTGGTACGCCTGGGAGGGACTTCATCTTTGGAAGGTGAAGGAAAGGAATGCGATATCCCCTGGATATGATTTGGAGAACCCAGCGGTCCGATGTTATGGACTCCCATGCCGCTAGGTGCCCCGAACGCCCCCGACTGCCTCCAGAGTAGAGCAGTCGGGCAGCCCTCAGGGCTGCGCGGGCCGTTCAGAGAAAGGTTCCCTGGACCCAAGTTTCTGGGAGCCCCTCTGCCTCTAGGGCGGCCCTCCCTGTCCTCCTCTGCCACGGAAGGACTGGTTGTCCGAGCAGGCTGGGACTGCTGCGACTTCCGAACCACATCTTCTTCTGACCCTTTTGGTTCCTAGAATAGGGCCTCTGGGGTGCAGAGAAGCGATTCCACGGCAGACAGCGTCTTCCGTCCTTCTCGCTCTGGGTCAACGCCTCGCGAACGGTCTTGCCAAACAGAGCAGAACCATCAAAGGCGTTGCAAGCGCGCCTTGAAGGGCTCAGAAAATGTCAGTGGCGGAGCCAGGCCTGACGCCTAGTGACCAGTCCTGTCCCGCAGCTCTAGCGGCGCCTCCGTAGCATGGGAGAGTAGCCGCATAGAAGTATTTGTGACTGACCTAAGAGTGGCCATTTTGGTGGAGTGCAGAGCTCTGTCCTCCTCAAATGGACTGGGATGCAGCGTGCTCTTAATAAGGTCTCGCTGCATCCAATAACATGTGCCAAATAGTTCAGCGCCCTTACCGAAAAGGTGTAACTGAACATCCGCTTCCCAAGCGGTCCATCATCCGAGACTCCTTGCTCGGTGGGTGGACTGAGGGACTCTCCTGAGCCAGTTCCTCTTTGGGCCGCCATCAACATGGCATCTACAGGAGGCCCCTTACTCCAATGGGTCCTGTCAGAAGGCGGGCTAAGGATTTTATCAGGTCTTTTGGGAATTGGCTCCACGGTGTCCGGTTCCTTCCACGCCCTGGTGGTAATAAGGTCCACCAGGGGTCGGCAGGGGGACACCCAAGAGGTAGACGGGCCCGCTTGAATGCCTCCAAGAACACGGACTCGTCCGAGGAAGACTTGGGGCAGACCACCCCCTGATACGGAGTATTTCCATGATGTCTCCGGAGACATCCTCGGGGTGACCGTGGGGAGCCTTCCCTTCCTCCAAGTCCGTGTCTTCAGTGAGAGACTCAGGGAGTCAATGTGCCTCCTTTTGCACGTGGCTGCACGTGATAGTTGAGAGCCCTCTGGGGGCTGTCAGAGGAGTCCTCAGCAGCAATTTGCTCCATAGGAGCAACTTGGGGCACAGAAACGGGCTGTCCCAGGGGCCGGATGGTGGAAGCCTGGCCCAGTGCAGAGGGTGCCGGGGTCCGAGACCCTCAACAGAGCCCTCTCCACTACATCAAAAGCGGGGAGCCGACCTCACCAAAGGATCCGACAATCGCTCCCCTCGGATCCGAAGAGTGGATCGGAGCCGGCGCCGGCACTCGGATCCGGCGACAGTGCGCCCGACACAGACGGCGCCGAGCACTGATCCCCGGATCTGGCTCGGATCCAGGCTCCGAGATCGGGTCCGGGCATGGTCGGATCCGGTACCCAGTACTATCGGATCCGACCTCCCCGCCCGGCTGCTCGGCTCCAGCTGCTCCAACCCGGAAGCGGGTCGGAGAAGGAGCAATAGGCTTGAAAAGGGTGTTGAGCTCCCCGGAGGGAGGCAAGAGCACTCCCATCTGCATCTGGGCCTGGATGAACCTTCGCATCATCCGTCCAGATCAGCATCGAAGGCTATGGGTAGATCTCGACGAGGCTACCGAGGTAGGCCTGGAATGCCTCCTCGATAGCCTCGCGTCTCCTCCTCCTCAGGACCCGTGAGAAGCACACAGGTGACCGGAGCCGAGAAGGAGGAGACCGCCTAACAGTGAGGCCGGAGAAGCTGGCTGGCGGGCCGAACAGAGGTCTCGCCCGCCGCTTGTGGTGCTTCTCCTCCGTCCTTTTAGATGCATCCCTCTCCTGTCCTGAAGCGGGAGTTTGAGTCCCAGGAGCAGGAGGGGTGCTACAGGGGAACAGCTGCAGCCGCAGGAGTCCCGGCGAGCGGGGTCGGAGCCGAGTCCGGCGGTAAAGACCCGCCAGGACCAGCTTGGACCTCCGCTCCTCAGTGCCCTGGGGTTGAACCCTGCACAAATGGAACAGCCAGATGTGAGGTGTTCAACCCCAAGACACTTAACACACACCGAGTGTGGCCATCAGCCGGTGAGAGCTTATGGCCACACTCGAGCATTTAGAGAAAATGACTTAGGCTGGTCAGCCATAGTCATTAACCAAAAGTTACAGAAGTAACTTAAAACAATAAACTATAAAAGCACACAGGCCTCACACACACTCTGGGAGGGAATAAAATATACTACTGTAAATAAAATTAAACCAAAACAGTCAATAAAAAGGAAACCTACAACTTTCACACAAAAAAGTTTAAAGAAAGCAAAAATATTCTAATTTTGTACAAGAAAATTCCACTTAGCTGAGAGCTATAGAAACCACATCCAGTTACCAGCGCGGCAAACAAGATCTGAGGTCATGAGGGTAGAGCAGGGCATTATGGGTGAGGGGAGGAGCTGAGAGCTTGGATCCATAGCTGGAAACTATGCCGGTTCGGATCCGATATCGGATCCATAACCCACAGGTTGCAGACAAATGAATATCCTACTTCAGATCTTTCAGATTCCAGCAAATACTCCCCATAGGTAGCAAAGGGTAGAAGACTTAGGTACGTACCATACACTAAGAGGGGAAGGAGGGAGGGTAACCTGGACTGCAGCAGTGTATACACTCGAACATCTTCATTTATGGTAGGTACAAAACTGTACTATGTTTATTGTGTTACACTGCTGCAGTCATTACACTTGGATAGAATCCCAAAGCTGAGGTAGGGTGGCTGGTTCTTTAAGGCATTAGGGGTGGCTATAAGGCCCTGCAGCACTGCAGTGGCAAGGCCAGCTCTGGATTTAGAGTAAAGAGGCAGATGGTAATGCTTGGTAAAGGTATGTACAGAACTCCAAGTTGCTGCTTCCAAAATGTCCTTGGTCGGTACTCCTCTGAGGTAGGCAGTTGAAGTGGCTGTTGCCCTGGTGGAATGAGACCTAATGTTGTTAGGTACAGTTTTCCCATGGTGTGTATAGCAGAAATGTATACAGTGTCCTATCCATTTTGAAATGGTCTGTTTTGAAATGGCTTTTCTCTGAGTTCCTGCAGCATATGCTACAAACAATTGCTCAGTTTTCCTGAAAGCTTTGGTTTTGTCCAAGTAGAAGCGTAACTGCCTGTGTATGTCCAAAGAATGCAGAAGTCTCTCCCCTTTATTCTGTGGGTTTGGATAAAAAGTTGGCAAGTGAATAGTTTGGTTTAGAGCCGCACTTGATACCACTTTTGGCATAAAAGTAGGGATTGTTCTTAGAGACACCCTGTCTTGGTGGAAAGTGATGAAAGGTTCCACTGCCATTAGTGCCTGTAATTCTAAAACTCTTTGTGCTGAGCTTATTGCCAGGAGCAGAGCAGTTTTCCAAAAGACATATTTTAAATCCACTGAGTTAGCTGGCTCAAAAGGAGGTAAAGTTAATTTTTCCAACACGAAGTTGAGGTCCCAAGTTGGAGTTGGTGCTCTACGGGCGGTCTTATGCTTTTAGCCCCACTGAGGTACTGTTTTAGCAAAGGATTAGAAAAAATAGGTGGGTCCGTGTTGTAATGAGCAGAGATGGCAGAGGCATGGAGCTTGATGGATGAAAAGGATAGGCCTTTGTCCAGCATCTCGGTTAAATATTGTAGTATCTGAGGAATATGTGGGACAAGTGGGTCAAGGCTGTGAGCCTGGTTCCAGGCACAGAATCTCTTCCATTTATTCGCATAGGCTTTCCTGGTGCTAGGCCTTCTGGCCTCCAGAATGACATCCATAACAGCTTTGGAGAGAGGCATTGCTTGCTTGACTAAGGAATGTGCCATGCAGCCAGGTTTAAAGTCTTTAGCTGGCTGTGAAGTATCGGATTGTTGTGCTGGGTCAGAAGATGTGGTATTTGAGGCAAAATCCAGGGAGGACCCTGTGCTAAGTTCTTTAGGATTGGGTACCAGTGCTGGTGTGGCCAGTCTGGGGCAATTAGGATCAGCTTTGGTTTTTCTTGTCTGGCTTTTATGAGCACCTTTGGAAGGAGAGGTAGTGGTGGGAAAGCATATACTTGTAGGTTTTTCCAGCTGAATGAGAGGGCATCCACTTTCCATGCTTGTGGGTAGTAAGTCCTTGTGCAGAATCTCTGTAGTTGGCAGTTCCTTGGGGATGCAAATAGATCTTTGTCCGGGCTCCACCACTTTTGAGTTATCATTCTGAATATTTGTGGATGTAATTTCCACTCGTGTGGGTCCATGATGTTTCTGCTCAAGTCGTCTGCCAGTGTGTTTTTCTTTCCTGGCAGGAATTGTGCTTGCAGATGTACTTGATAGGTTAGAGCTGTGTTCCCAAGGTCATGGCCTGTCTGCAGAGAGGGTAAGAATGAGTGCCCCCTTGCTTGTTTATGTACCACATAACAGTGGTGTTGTCTGTTTTTAGTAGTAGTTGTCCTGGATGCAGAAGGTCCTTGAAAGCTATGAGGGCATTTTGTACAGCTAGCATCTCTTTCTGATTGATATGAAGATGCCTTTGCTCTGAGGTCCACTCGCCCTGAATATATTTTCCTGCCATGTGTGCTCCCCAGGCGTAATCCGATGCATCTGTTGTCAGTGTTTGCCTAGCTGTGGGTTGAGTGAAAGGCTGTCCCTTGTTGAGGTGACATGCTTGAGCCCACCACTGAAACTCCTGTTGAAGGCAAGGAATTAGTCTTATTACAGTTTCCAAACTTTGACAGTGTTGAGACCAGACACTCTTTAGGTACCATTGTAGTTTCCTCATATGCAGTCTGGCATATGGAATTAGCAGTATGCAAGATGCCATATAACCCAAGGCCTGCAGACTTTTTCTTGCAGGGAGCTGGGTTTTTGTTGCCATCAATTGAAAATACTGAGTCAGTTGTCCTTGCTTGTCTGGCATGAAATAAGCCATCTGGGCCGTTGTATTCAAGCTGGCACCCAGGAAAATTATCTCTTCTGAGGGGCACTAGTTTTGACTTCTTTTCGTTTACTGTGTACCTTAGGCAACTTAATAACTTTTTTACAAACGCCAGATGCTTTAGAAGAATGCTCTTGCTCTCTTGCTTGAATCAGGCAGTCATCTAGGTACAGATAAATTTGAATTCCTTTTTGTCTGCAAAATGCAATTACTGGTACCAGGCACTCAGTGAAGACTCTGGGCACAGTAGATAAGCCAAAGGGCATTGCAGAGAATTGGTAGTGCATTGAACCAGCAATGAATCTGAGGTATCTTCTGCAGTTTTGTCTGATAGGGACATGCAGGTATGCCTCTTTGAGGTCCAAAGTAATGAGCCAGGCTTCCTTGGGTAACATGGGAAGTAGCTGTTGTAGAGTCAACATTTTGAATTTTGGGACATCCAGGTAAGTATTTAGAGAAGAAAGATCCAGAATGGGCCTCCAAGGCTTTGTCCTTTCTGGGAACCAGAAAGAGTCTTGAGTAAAATCCTTGGCCTTGTTCCTGTGATGGTACCTTTTGAATAGCTCTCATGTGCATGAGTGCTGTGATTTGTCTTTGAGCCTCTGCCCATTGATGTGGTGGCATATTTGGCATTCCTTTTAGTGTTGGCAGTGAAAGTGGAATCTGTAACCTTGAGATACAATGTTGAGACCCCATTTGTCTTTGGTGATCATATGCCAATTGTGACAGAAAAGGGTCAGTTTTCCTGCCAAGGGGGCTGCCAAGAGGGAAATGTTTAGCAGCTGTAGGGAGAAGTCATTGGGGCTGATTTTTGTAAGGTTGAGGTCTGACATCCCCTTCTTTTTGGGTTGATGCACCCCATATTCATAGCCTGTATGGACCTTGTGGTTGACCTCTACCTCTTGGGCATCTGTATCTTCCCCTCTGAGGTCTGTCTAACTGGAAAGGACCAATTATTTGCTGGCCAATTTCTGTTAAAGTGAGGAGGCTGAACCTGTAAAAAATCCTTTACTGTTTGCATAGATTTTGCCTTATCTTCCATTTTCTTTAATACCTCTTCAGCCTTAACTCCAAATAAAACATCCTGCTGCAATGGTGCACCCAATAATTTTGCTTTAACGTGTTCTGGTAACGTCTGCTCTTTTAACCAAGCATGTCTTTTAATGACAGAGCCTGTAACTGCTGCTCTGCAGAAGGCCTCTAATGAATCAAAACCACATTGCAAAGTATGTTTCCCTACTTGTTCAGCTGCATGTAACAAATCCTGCATTTCTTTATAATTAGGAGGATCTGAACTTGGTTGCATTTGTTTGTTTTAACTGAGACATCAAATATTGCTGATATTTTACCATGTGAAACTGGCAGTTTAAGGCCCTAATTGCTAAAGTTGCAGATGTATATACTTTCTTCCCCCATCTGTCTAATGCTCTGGAATCTCTGTCAGAGGGTACTGGGTTCTTTGCTGTGGAGGCCCTAACCCCTTTGGGGCCCTGAGAAATAGTTTCAGGATCAGCAGTAGAGCTTTTATAATGAAATTTATGAGAGTCAGGGACTCTGTAATATCCGTCTGGCTTAACTGGGGCAGGAGGTAAGGAATCAGGATTTAAGCTGGACTCAGAGTACACATCATCCACAATATCCAACACCGGCGGAATAGCAAGGGGTCTGTGTTGTGGCAATAAAAGGAAATCTCTGAGCCTTTTCTTGGAATCAGAATATTCCTGGCCCTCCCAATGGAAATGCTCCCTCATGGTATGCAAGGTTTCCCCAAAGGAGTAGTCCTCAGGCGGGGAAGCTGAAGGAATAGAATCCTCAGCATCGGAATCCTCATAAGGGGGTAAAGAATAACCAAAGTCTGAGGAAGAATCAGAGGAGATGGATACCTGGTCGGAGGAGTCGTAGTCTTCATCCTGTCTAGGCCTTTTGTCAGGAGGGGGGTGGGACCCCCTGATCAGAGTGATTAGGTCTTCGGCCATTTTGAGCATTTGTCTCTTAGGCATGGAGGCCTGTCCTGGTGAAGATTGAGCTTGTTTCTTAGTCTTTAAGGGAGTTTTAGATTTTGCAGAAGATTTAATGGTTAACTGAGTAGGTCTGAAGACACCCTCTGAAGCTACTGGATGTTCAGCTACTCCGGATCCCTCTGAGGGGTATGTCTCGGTAGGCTATAAATCAGGTGCGTCCGAAGGCCTAGTCGTCTCCACATGGGAGTCAGAGGCGGCCTGAGGTTCAAAAGAGGTGGTTGTCAGGGGCTGCGAAGGCGCCTCACTAACAGCCGGAGAACCGGCGACTAGCCTAGGAGAGGTTTTGTCGTCAGACTTGGGCCTCGGACACCTGTCCTTGCATTTTTTTTGTGTAGTCCGGTCGTCGGTAGTTCCGACGGCATGGTGTAATTGAATTTTATGCCAAAGTAATGTCGGGCAAAATCAAACCGACGTTTAATAGTGCGCTTGTTAAACCTAGCACAAAACTGACAACCTGTGACGTCGTGGTCTGGGCCTAGGCATCGGATACAATAAGAATGGAAATCCTTATGAGGTATTTGCTTCCCACAAGAAATACAGTTATTGACTTTTACTGACATCGGTCTGAGGGAAGAAAAAGTTTCCCCAACGGGGTACTTAGCTTTGTAGAAGACTTCGGATCTGGATTCGGAATGGAAATCTCAGGATTCGGCCGACCGACACTTGCGAACTGCTTTGCTTCGGGCACCGTGCGGCAAGAAAGACTGAAGAAAATGGCGTCGGCTGCATCTTATATACCCCTGTTGCACTGACGTTACGGAAGAGGCGACAACAACCGACGCTGGACCAAGAGTTTGGAACTCAGGCCGAATGCGAGACCGCCTGATAGCAGGATAACCCAAGTGTAATGACTGCAGCAGTTTAACACTATGAACATCTGTAATTTTCTATGGAAGTATAGTAGTAGTACATTTTTAGTGATTCAGACTACACTATCAATAAAAAATGCCATCTGTATTATTTATACAGAATTGCAGGACAGAGTGAAGGCTGTGACAGATAGCAGTAACCACTTCTGGAACTCAATCAGGGGCCCCAAGCAGTAAAAATGTTTATTTTTACCTATGTCTTCATACTATTTCCATCGGACTGTTTTAAGAACACTAAACCTACTTTTAGAAGATATACGCTGAAATTCAGAAAAGTGCTCACAGCTTGTCACAGACAGGATAGCCAATTTCTGTAATGTGAGAAAATGCAATTCAGAGACAGCTATAGATGTAAATTAGAAAAACCTCAATATCAGCTCATTAGCATGTCTCTGAATTGCATTTTAGCTAATATGCTGGTGCTATCAGACCTGATTGCAATAGTGTTCTCCCTAGGGGTGTCATGCATCGTATTGGCAAAGCCACCCCCCCCTGCAATCAAACACCCATGTTTGCACACACCGCAACAGATAAGCCCTCCAACAATCAGTCACAAAAAAGTACAGTTTTGTACCTACCATAAATGTAGATGTTAGAGGATCCACATTGCTGCAGTCATAACCAGTGGGTAGTCCGCTGTCCTCGGTCGTCGAATACCAAAGAGTTAGGCTCCATATTCTCAGTCTTTCATGCCCCAGATGTCAGAAGGCCTTAAAAAAGGAAAGGCCAGAGCCACAAATGAGAAAATAACAATAATCCCTAAGGAACAACAACAACAACAACAACCCCAAACCATAGAGGGGAAGGAGGGAGGGAAAATAGGACTGCAGCAATGTGGATCCTCGAACATCTACATTTATGGTAGGTACAAAACTGTACTATGTTCTTCATCTCACATTGCTGCAGTCATAACCAGTGGGTAGAATCCCAAAGCAAAGGAAAAGGGAGGCTGGCAAACTAAAAAGCATTAGGGGCTGCTAACATGCCCTGTAAGACTGCAGTGGCAAACCCAGCCCTGGACTTGGAATAAAGAGGGAGATGGTAATGCTTAGTAAAAGTGTGAACTGAATTCCAAGTAGCTGCTTCCAAAATATCCTTAGTAGCTACACCCCTCAAAAAAGCAGTAGATGTGGCAGTAGCCCTAGTGGAATGAGGTCTAATCCCAGCAGGAACATTCTTCCCATGATGAGAATAACAAAAGGCAATACAATTAGCAATCCACTTTGAAATGGTCTGCTTTGAAACAGTTTTCCCTTGTGAACTCAAAGCAAAAGAAACAAATAACTGTTGAGTCTGTCTGAACTCCTTAGTTCTGCTCAAATAGTAACGTAACTGCCTGTGTATATCCAAAGAATGCAAGATTTTTTCCCCCTTATTTTGGGGATCAGCATAAAAGGTAGGCAAATGGATAGACTGGTTCAAGGCCACATTAGAAATAACTTTTGGCATAAAAGTAGGGTTAGTAAAAGAAACTCTATCCTTATGGAATATCAGAAAGGGTTCAACTGCCATGAGAGCCTGCAATTCAGATACCCTTCTAGCAGAAGTAATGGCCAACAAAAAGGAAGTCTTCCAACACAAAAACTTCAATTGGCTGCAGGTTCAAAAGGAGGCAAAGTAAGCTTCTCCAACACAAAATTGAGATCCCAGGAAGGAGTAGGAGCTCGGGGTCTTATATTTTTGCCTCTCTAAGAAATTGCTTAAACAAAGGGTGAGAAAATAAAGGAGGGTCACAATCATAGTGAGCAGAAATGGCTGCAGCATGAACCTTCACAGAGGAAAATGACAAACCCTTGTCTAGTAATTCAGTAAGGTACTGCAGTGTAAAACTCAAATTAGGTACCGAGACATCAAAGTCCTTAGCTGTGCTCCAAAGAAAAAATCTCCTCCATTTATCAGCATAAACCTTTCTAGTGCTGGGCCGCCTGGCTTCCAAAATGACATCCAAAACCTGTTGAGGAAGCCTGAGAACCCACAGGCTCTAAAACAGAATACGCCAGGCCGTTAGATGCAGGACTGCACCCTGACATTGAGCAAATGACTGCTTGACTGGGACAACAAGTGAGGAAGCTGTGGCAAAGGCCAAGGAGGCTCCTGAATTAAACTCCTCAGCAGAGGATACCAGTGCTGTCGTGGCCAATCTGGTGCTATTAAAATCATGCAAGGCTTGTCCCGCCTGACTTTCAAGAGTACCTTGGTAAGGAGAGGCAGAGGAGGAAAAGCACAGACGTGAAGGTTGTTCCAACTGAAAGATAGAGCCATCCACTTTCCAAGCTTTTGGGTGAAACATCTTTGTGCAAAATTTTGGTAGTTGGAAATTTAGAGGGGAAGCAAACAGATCTATGTCTGGAGTTCCCCCTAGCCACTGTCAACTGTTGGAATACTTGAGGATCCAATTTCCACTTGTGGGGATCTACAATTTGTCTGCTCAATACATCTGCTAGGGAGTTCTGTGCCCCTGGCAGAAACTGTGCTTGAAGAGTGATGTGCAAACTCAGAGCAGTCTCCCACAATATCATAGCTTGTCTGCAAAGAGGGTAAGAATGGGTTCCCCCCTGCTTGTTGATGTACCACATGACTGTAGTGTTGTCTGTTCGTATCAACACCTGTCCTGGTTGAAGTAGGCCCTTGAAAGCCATCGGGGCAAACTGGACTGCTAACATCTCCTTCATGTTGATATGCAAATGCTGTAGTCTGGGAGGCCACGTGTCTTGAATCCATTTCCCATTGAAGTGTGCTCCCCAAGCCAGGTCTGAGGCATCCATCGTTATGATCTGACTCGCCTCTGGTCGGGTCACAGAGAGTCCCTTGTTTAGGTGACATTCCTGTGCCCACCACAAGAATTCCTTTGGATGCAAGGTATTATCTGAATGACAGTGTCCAAATCGTGGCAGTGTTGAGTCCATACACTTTTGAGATACCATTGTAGCTTCCTCATATGCAGTTTGGCATTGGGAAGTACCAGAATGCAAGATGCCATGAACCCCAAGGCTTGAAGGACTGTCCTTGCAGTCAGCCTGGACAGTACTGATAATTGCTGGAAGTATAGATGAAGAGTGCTTTGTTTGTCCGGGGTCAGAAAAGCCATCTGAGAGGCTGTATTCAGTCTCACACCCAGAAAGCACATGTCCTGAGAGGGTACTAGACTGGACTTTGTTTACAGAATACCCTAGGCACCTTAAAACTGCCATTACATACTGTAGATGTTGAAGTAACTTGTCTTTGTCTTGAGCAAGAATCAGGCAATCGTCCAGATAAGGATAAATTTGTATTCCCTCAGTCTTAAGAAAGCTATTACAGGAGCCAGAACCTTTGTGAACACCCTAGTAGATAAACCAAAGGGCAATGCAGAGAACTGATAATGAGAAGTACCAGCCGAATCTCCTGCAGCTGGGCCTGATAGGAATGTGAAGATAGGCCTCTTTGAGATCCAGAGTTACCATCCAGTGATTTTTGCCTAGCAGAGGCAGAAGTTGATGTAATGTTAACATCTTGAACCTTGGAATGTGTAGGTATGTATTGAAAATGGACAAATCCAGAATTGGCCTCCAAGTGTTTCCTTTCTTTGGCACTAGGAATAGACGAGAATAAAACCCTAGGCCCTCTTCTGACGGAGGTACCACCTGGATTGCCCCCATCTGTAAAAGCAAAGAAATTTGTTCCTGAGCCTCCAGCCTTTGCTGAGGAGGTACATCTGGCATGCCTTTGAAAGGAGGAAAAGTGCGAAAATAAAACTTGTAGCCTTGATTTATTATGTCCAACACCCATTTGTCCTGGGTGACCAAATGCCAATTTTGTTTGAAAAGTGCCAACTTTCCTCCTAGAGGAGCTGCCAGAAAAGAAGGATCTGGCAGCTGAAGATACAGGTCATTGGGTCTGTTTACGAAAGGCTGACCCCTGCCCTCACCAGAAGATTGTGCAGGAGAACTCCAAGTCCTAGGTCTGAAAGAACCCTGAGCATGAGCCCTGCCCCTACCACGTCTAGACCTGCCCTTAGACTGAAAATCCAAGAAGGGTAAGACCATCCTCTTGCAGGCCAATTCCTGCTAAACTTAGGCTGCACTTGCAAAAATTCCTTAACCATCTGCATAGACTTAGCTTTGTCTTCCATCTTTTCAAAACTGACTCCACAGGGGAACCAAAAGAACTTCAGATTGAAGAGGAGCATCCAAAATCCGAGCTTTAACATGCTCTGACAAATTTTGATCCTTAAGCCAGGCATGTCTACGAATAACTGAACCAGTAGCAGCCACCCTGGAAGAAGCCTGAAGGGCATCAAAGCCACACTGCAAGGAATGTTTACCAACTTGATCTGAAGCATGAACCAAGTCCTGCAATTCCTTACACTCTATACCCTCAGATAGAGCATCTACCTTAGATTTTAATTGACCTAACAGAAAGTTCTGATACTTCAGCATATGAAATTGGCAATTTAAAGCCCTCATAGCTAACGTAGAAGAGGTGTACACTTTTTTACCCCACCTATCCAACGCTCTAGAATCTTTATCCAAAGGAACTGGATTCTTAACCACAGAAGCCCTGACACCTTTAGGCCCTTGAATAATAGTTTCCGGGTCAGCTCTAGGACTCTTATACAAATATTTATGTGCCTCTGGAACTCTGTAATACCTGTCTGGCTTGACAGGGGCAGGGGGTAAAGAATCAGGATTAAGGGAAGCTTCAGAAAAAACATCCTGAACAACATCCAAAACAGGGGGAATAGCCAAAAGTCTATGTTGTGGCAAAAACAAAAATTCCCTAAGCCTCTTACGAGAATCTGAAAAATCCTGACCTTCCCACTTGAAATGCTCCCTCATGGAATGCAAGGTTTCAGAAAAGGAAAAATCCTCTGGAGGAGAAGCAGAAGGACAGGAATCCTCTGCATCCGAATCTGAATAGGGAGGAAAATCCTGAATATCCTCAGCTGAGAACTCAGAGTAATCAGAGGAATGCTCCATTCCCTCTAAATCTGTCTCCACCCTAGGCCTCTTCTCTGGAGGGGGCATAGAACCCCTGATCAAAGTAATCAAATCCTCTGCCATTTTCAACATATGTTTTTTAGGAACAGAGCAAGAACTAGGGCTATGGCCCAGACCAGAAAGACCAGGTCTAGCCTTAGCAGGGCCTTTAGTGACTGAAGTAGAAGGCCTAATAACCTTTTGTAAGGATGGAACCACAGAAACTTGAGAAGCACCCTCGGCCTGGCCTAACTCCTGAGAGGCCGACTCCTGTAACAGTAAAGGTTCCCCTGGGATTCAGCCGAGACCTCTGGATCCACAGATTCAACAGTAGATTCCATAGAACCGGGCGTCCAACACGGACTACTCATCCGGTTTAGACCATAAAGATTTATCTTTTGGCTTTGGATCCGACGGCATGTTGTAGTTACACCGCTTTCAAAACCAACCTAGCACAGTCTAATCTGCTTAATGGTGCGCTTATTAAATCTAGCAAAGCGACACCCGACTATGTCGTGCTCAGGCCCCAAGCAAGGAATACAGAGAGAATGATAGTCCCTATGAGGTATCCGTTTCCCACAAGAAATACAATTATTAACTTTTTCTGACATCCGGATTAACTGAGGCAAGAAAAGACAAAAGTACCTAGCCCAACTTGGTCTTCGGTCTGAAACTCAAAATTGAAAATTTCAGAACGCCGAACGGCACTTGCAAACGCTGCTTCTGCGACCACGCTGCAAAAAGACTGGGGATATGGCGTCGGTCATGCGCTTAAGTACTACTACTGACGCTAGCCCGGCCCATGACCGACGCCAGCCTAACTCTTTGGTATTCGGGCCGACCGAGGACAGCGGACTACCCACTGGTTATGACTGCAGCAATGTGAGACGAAGAACATCATTCACCCCATTCACCCACACATGCTCCACTATAGACATGCACACAAATACAAACATCTAGACTCTTGGTTACCTACCTAGACCCCTGTGTGCGACTACCCAGGCAGACACATGGTAGCGTGCGTACACACACACACACACACACACACACACACACACACACACAATGTCTTCTCTGAACTTACCTGTACTGTGACTGCTTCCAAAAGAGTGAATAGGTAACCACAGTCTTTTGACAGCATTCACTGTTTCATCCAACAGTGAACAGTTTGGTTTTCGAGCAATTCTGTGAATCACTCAGCTGAGTAAATCAGTAGCTGCTGGCATTTCTAGGTGAGATCACATGGCTAATTATCATTAGTCACCCATCCAGAATGCCACATTAGCATGCAGCTCTGCATAAGAGACCACCTTCCTTTAAATACGTACATTTATGGCCAGACCGGTCACTTAACTTCCAATGTCACACTGAAAACACCAGGAAAAAGATCAGTTCTCTCTTATTCTGGTGCTGGAAAATATCTCCCTTTCTCTCCAGACCAGCTAGAGCTGCAATAGGCAAAGGATTATCATTTTCTTTCCTAATATAGTTTGTTAAAATCACGATGCAGCTATTTCACGTAATATAGAAAGCTGGGCAGCCTGCCAGTGCAACATAGTCAGGAAGATCCAGTCCTGTCTGATCAAAGGTCACGGTTAGTTTATTATAAGCTACTCATAAGAATCATGTCTGGGATTCAGAAAAGCTTACCATGAGGTGGAGTCATTAATGCATCCATTTCATCCCTTGCTGTAAGCCTCTCCAGTTCTTACACCACCCTGTCTGAGGTTTCCCTTTTTTGGAATGTATTTATGGAATATATTGGTAAGACCAGAGACTTTCTCAAATTTACTTACAAAACATCTTATGATACTTTACAATATTTGGATTTAGAAATATATAAAGTGAATAATAAATTAGAAACCAGGATCCACAGGAAAGCCACGTTCTGCAATTCCTTTCTTCACTACAAGAGTGCACACCCAGTACACTGTAAAAGGAATATAGTGAAAGGACAATTTGTCAGGGGGTCCCGTATGACCAGTCTGGACAGTGACTTTTTTATGGAGTGTAATTTGTTGGAGAAGATGTTCATGGAGTGGGGGTACCCCGGGGATTTTGTTAAAAATATTAGATCTGAGGTTGAAAGTGGCAGGTCCAATAAATTTAAACCTATAGTGGGGGCTATACAATTTAATGAAAATAATGGAGTAGAAAATCGAGATATGAATAATTTGGTTAATTATCAACAGGCACTTATCTTAGAATATAATGCAATTAATTACAATATAAAAGGAGTTTTTCAAAAAGAATGGAATAGATTTGTTTCTTTCACAGATTTGGAAGATATACCTAGGGCAACACCTAAAGTGGTTTACAAAAATTCAAGTAGTATAAAGGATATTCTAGAAAATAAGAACAATAATAATAAAAGAAACCCTTATAGAGAAAATGGAAGGAAACTAGGTACTTATAAATGTGGACGGTGTAATCAATGTGAATATATTATAAATAGTGGAGAGGTGTTTTTAAAAAGTAGGGAAAGATGGATAAGAAGTAAAGGGGTAATTGTGAGTCTAAGGGGCTAGTATATCTTGCTATTTGTCACAAATGTAATTCTATGTGGGCAAAACAGAGAGAACCTTAAAAAGAAGAATATATGAACATATTTATGATATGTCAAAAGGAAAAGACACTAACACACTATTTAAACACTCTAAAGTGTGTGAAGGTTATAAATTCTTCTTTTTGGTTCTGGAACAGATTAGAAATGATATTAGGGGTGGCCCATGGGAGGAGAAAATAGAGTACAAAGAATGATGGTGGCAAGTAACTTTAGAATCAGGCAAAGCCCCAGGGCTAAATGACTATCTTTCCATCTTGCCACTTTTAAAGTTAAGGGCTACCAAACTGTGAATAAAAACAAGATTCATGTAATATTTTTTACGACAGAAGGTGTCACTGTTTCCTTAGAAAACACATGATCTAAAAGATATTAAATTACTATTCTTTGAAAAAGTATCCATTCTCCTATATTTTATAGTATTAAATATATAAAAGTTTTTTATTATATTATTCTTTTGGAAGTATTTATTGTAAAGTATTTATGTGTTTATATTTATTAAAGAGTTTTAACAGATATGTAATATCAATGGTAAAATTAATGAGTGGAAAACGGAGGGTATATGCTTAATATTAATGAACACATATGAATGTTTATTTGTCCATTTGAATAAAATGTGGGAATTTTTATTGGTTAATGGTTTTAAAAGTAGTATAAATACAATTAAAAACTTTTAATTGTGCATCTGATGAAGCCCAACAAATGTGGACGAAAACGCAACGTGGCACAGAAGGTGTTTGTGTGTTCTTTTGTCAACTGTTGGTTGGAATAAATTACTAAATTTTAAAGCTTGGCAAGTTCGTTTTTATCTCTCCAAGCTACCTGCACTCTTGGTTTTGGATTATTAGTTTATTATAAGCTACTCATAAGAATCATGTCTGGGATTCAGAAAAGCTTACCATGAGGTGCAGTCGTTAATGCATCCATTTCATCCCTTGCCGTAAGCCTCTCCAGTTCTTAGACCACCCTGTCTGAGGTTTCCCACCAGCGTGAACCTCCATTAGGAAGGTGGTGTCTTAAGCAGAGCCGCATGCTAATGTGGCATTCCGGATGAGTGATTAATGATAATTAGCCATGTGATCTCACCTAGAAATGCCGGCAGCTACTGATTTACTCTGCTGAGTGATTCACAGAATTGCTCGAAAACCTAACTGTTCACTTTTGGATGAAACAGTGAATGCTGTCAAAAGACTGTGGTTACCTATTCACTCTTTTGAAAGCAGTCACAGTACTGGTAAGTTCAGGGAAGACTGTGTGTGTGTGTGTGTGTGTGTGTGTGTGTGTGTGTGTGTGTGTGTGTGTGTGTGTGTGTGTGTGTGTGTACACTAGCATGCATGTCTGCCTGGGTAGTCATACACAAGGGTCTAGGTAGGTAACCAAGAGTCTAGATGTTTGTATTTGTGTGCAAGTCTATAGGGGAGCATGTGTGGGTGAATGTTTTTGTGACAGATGGTTGGAGGGCTTATCTGTTGTGGTGTGTGCAGACATGGGTGTCTGACTGTAGCGGGGGTGGCTTTGCCAATACGATGCATGACACCACTAGGGAGAACACTATTGTAATCAGGTCTGATAGCACCAGAATATTAGCTAAAATGCAATTCAGAGACATGCTAATGAGCTGATATTGAGGTTTTTCTAATTTACACCCATAGCTGTCTCTGAATTGCATTTTCTCACATTACAGAAATTGGCTATCCTGTCTGTGGTAGACAACCTGTGAGCAGTTTTCTGAATTTCAGCGTATATCTTCTAAAAGTAGGTTTAGTGATCTTAAAACAGTCAGATGGAAATCGTACGAAAACAAAGGTAAAAATAAACATTTTTACTGCTTGGGTCCCCTGATCAAGTTCCAGAAGTGGTTACTTCTATCTGTCACAGCCTTCACTCTATCCTGCAATTCTTTATAAATAATACAGATGGTATCCTTTATTGATAGTGTAGTCTGAATCCCTAAAAATGTATTACTTCTATACTTCCATAGAAAATTACAGTTCTGCAGCATGTTGTGATGGGCAGCAATTGACCACATTTTAATCCCCTGCTTCCTACAAGAGTATAGAAGTCAGGAAAGCGGAGTTCCTGTAAGAGTATACTCATCAGGATTTTTCCCTATACTCCTAAAATGAATATACTCATCACTGTTTTCAAATTCTAATTTCTGAAATGCTGGTAAAGATACATATATAAAATCTAAGGCATCTACAATGATTTGCTAAGCATGGCAGTGAAATGGTCAACATGGATTGTCTAGAGCTGGAGTTAAGGAGAGTTTACAAAAAGGAGGACATTGCCAGGTTTGTGTTAATAATGCAAAAAAAGTCCATGCCTTTAATACATGGAGTAATTTGGAGACATGCTGAGATATAACTGCTCTTTTGGTAAAGCAGTTACAAGTACTACCTATATTGTTATAACTGCATTACATTTATGTTAAAGTAATCAGACCATGTTAAGGAGTTTAACAGTGCCATCTTGTACAAAGCGTTAAGGCTCACAGTGCAACCACTGATACTTGCCATCTAACACAGATTGCTTTGTAGATTAATATTGTTTTGAAATTTGTGAAATTATCTCATGCATAATTTGCATAAACTCAGCAGTATCACAAAACAGTAGCTACTCCTTGTCACGCATCAGTGGAAAGTTCTTGCACTGGTGAACAATTTTCTCACTGATGCCTTGGATTTATCTTGCAGACTTACAGAAATATAACCCTTTCTTTCATAAATATGCAGTATAAAATTAGCATCTACACACAGATCTTTGATACACTACTGTATAGCCCATTGTCTACCACTTTTTTGTAACTCATAATTTGTCAGGTATTATAAATCTAATGTTAAAGTGTGTTGTCAGTAGAGGATTTTGAAGACAAGCTGTCAGGAAACAAGGGGTTTCAGGGTTTAGAAGATGTCAAGAAGCAAAGGTGTTAATTACCCTCCTGCTGCTCAAGATTAAATGTTAAAAATGCTGTACCCCCCCCCACGATAGACCTTCAGGTTGTAGACTTCTCTGTATGAACTGTTTATTGAGTCAGCCACGTTTCATTATATGCAGTATTGCTGTAACCCCCCCCCCGACTTTGCCTGATGACTCCTTTACCACTGCCAAAGGAAACAAGTCTGGTATGCCTGGGGTAGGCAATGCCTCTCTGGTCCCATCTTTCCTGCTTGGGACTCCTGGGCAGTGCTCACTCGCACCCATCCTCCCCAGCCCAGTGGTTACAGATGCCCACACTACTAGTCAGACTCAGGGTGCTGGCACAATATTCAGGGCTTTATTTCTGCACGTTATGGAGCTGGCCTACTTTAACCAACTACTTTCTTGTGTACCGTTTTTGCATATTTAGTCCTATGTTTCATTCTTTGTTTGCCTTCTGTTTTCTTGTTATATTTTGTTTCTAATTATTCATAAATATACCTTGGCTGTTATTATGATTGTTACATTCCTTGCTTGCTTGAGTGCCATCTTTGTTGCATCTTGACTGAAATAAATTGAATAGATACATGGTATAGATCTAGCTAGTAGCACAAATGGAATGCAGTCCAGCTGGATGGTGGTGCCTTCCTTTAAGGGTTTCAGTGCATGGTTGATTTGTTTATATTTATGTGAATATTTTGTTAGGTTAATAAATTAATGATTAAAAAGTAATTTATTAACATGATTATTAAAATACACACAAAAATATTGGCTGTCATGTGACCACCACCACCCCACAGAAATGGGAAAACGGGGGGGGGGCTTATGAATAAATGGATTTTATTAATGTTGTGAATCCAGGTTGAGGTCCATTTTAATGAAGCCTGGGAGTAGTCTGGTTAAGTGTCTTGTGCACACAGTGGGAAATTGAGACTATTGTACTCTAACACAGACGTCCGGTATGTGGCTTGCCATGCAACTCACAATTTCAGTCCTCTGTCCTCATCTGCCACAGACTACTTGATACAATGCTGTATCAAGTGTGATTATATCCTGTGTGACTTGGAGTTTTCTCAAATGATAAAAAAGTTAAACAGATCTGTCCTGTTCAACAAAGTCGTCTGGATATGATAATGCGTTTTACTCTACAGGTTATGCAGTGATAAAGATAGCTTTGATGTGTAGGCCCAGCTTATGCAAACCAATGGTATCAGCAGAAGGTATTCCAAAACGCAGGACACAGTCATTCCTTGAGTCAACAATGTGCCCAGAAAACTTGATCTGCATAGGAAAAACAAAAGCATTCTGGTTTTGCTGCTATTTACAAACTGCCCATGACTGCTAACTTCTGGATTTTACGGTCTGGTCTTGATGTCAGTGCTTCATATTCCCAACCTCCTCCTGTTTTCTACAGCTAATAAATCTGTTGACAAGCAGCCTTCTACACCTTGTAAGAAATTTTGCTTTTACACCTGCTCTAGTTTTATCAGCAGCACCAAGTAATGTTTCTTTGCACCCCCAGTAATATAGTATATTACATTCTTCGTAATTCATGCAAGAGGAACTTGGAGGCATCTGTCTGACTAGTTAAGGCAGAACAACAGTCAGGAGTACAGATATAAACTCCATTTTGTACCCATCAGCGCCATGTCGGTGAGCTGAGTATTTTTGTTCTCCAGCAAGGATTCTAGGCTTCTGACCACATTAAAAAAAAACAAAACCAAGTGTAGCATTCATGTTGCTTGTGTTTGTAGCATAAGGGGATAAAACCCCCAACTACAATCCAGATGACCCAAGCTTGAGTAGTGGAGTTGGGGGGGTATAGGAGTGACACTAGCTTCTGTCGTCCTGGGGGAGGAGATGGTGGTATTGTTTGTCATAATTACCACCTGCAAGTAGGGGCTTACTGGTGTTAAAAGCTAGCAACAGACCATTGTCATGGGCTTGGTAACCCTGCTGTGTGTGTGAATAACCACACACACAGGGTGGACACAGTAACCCTTTGCAATGAAGCAAGCATCATATCACCCAAGGGTGCTGAGGTAGGACAGAAGAGAAATGCCCTCATAAGTATGCATCTGGGTTGATGTGGTCATGTGTGCTCTCCTGGCCTGGAGACAGTTGGACTCCAGTCCTGAAACGCAGATAGTACTGTTCTGGAGGGGTGGTTGAAAACAGATCCTCAAACCACTCCTTTGCTTTGGCAGCATTCAGTGGAAAAGATGCAAGCAAGGGCATAAACATTTCCTTGATGATACCCCTTCGATTGTCTCTGGACCACTTGCTGGAGGCACAGAGTGCAAAATAAATAAATAAAAAAAAGCATCACTAACCTTGGCCATTAGTAAGCCTTTGGTGTGAACAATAGCCCCCCCCCCCCCCCCAATCAGTTGTGTTTTTCCTTACTTTCCTCTCAGTAATATTGAGTAATCTTAAGAGTTCTAAGTATTCTTTTCTGAGGCAAATGCAAAATGTAAAGATACAATGACAAGCAGTTTACTGAAAATGAACGTTTAAAATAATGAGAAGTGAATAAGAGATAGACTCCTCCCCCAACAGCTCTAACACTTTAATGCATTTAACAGAACAGTGAACAATTTTTACTTAAAGATAGCCAGTGCAGTTTTTTCTTAGGACTAAAATTGTTTTCTGAAAGCAAGTGAGCTGTTTTTCACATGGTGGGAGGGAAAAAAAGAGAGGAAAAGAGCAGACAGCAATCATTGCAAGTGGGAACACAGGCTGTGACATGTACTTTAGCGTGGGCAACATTAATTTTTGATTAGGTTATGCCTGTGGGTGCAGCTGTTGATTTGGGACAATTGTTCCTGTCAGGAGGATTAAACTTTGTTGAGAATGTACACGGTTTTGTGCGTTTGCTTTAAGCAATGAGGGAGTGGGTGTTCAGAAAATGTATTTAGTTTTTTTGTTTGAGGGTTTTCATTAAAGCAAAAATACTTGAGAAATGAGACATTGTTTCAATGGAGATGAGAACAAACAACTGTATAACAGATCAGCCTGACAAACATTAGTTTGTGCATGTAAGACAAAAGTTGAAAATGCACATTCACAAAAACTGCCATGCAGAATAAGTGGCAACAATAGCTTTTTTTATAACCATGGCTATTCTATCCATACTATTTTGTTCTATAAATGACATTAGAAAAGGCGTTGAATTATATTAAGACAAGCCGAGTACAAACAGCAATGCAGCAGGAAACACATCTGGAAAGAAATGAGCATGTGAATTTGACAAGGAAAATATTTCAGGGTGGATATTCAGCAGAATATCAGGGACAAAGGAAAAAGCAGGTTATAATATTATTGTTAGAGGAGCTCCAATAGTGACAGACGAGGGAAAAAGACAATAGTGGCAAATTTGTGGTAGCAAATGCTCTTGGCAATGGAGGAGAATTATGCTGGCATGTATTTATATTTCATCAAAAACTGCTATTATAGAGTTTAAGAAACCTTTGGGAGAAATAATCCGTCTTCAGCAGAAAATTTACTTACAGGTGGGGACTGGAACTTGATTTGTAACAGTAAGGGATCCATCAGGAAGACCTAGAAGGGCAGTACAGCAAAAGAGGGTAGATTTCTGAAGAAATGTATGAAAACATTTGGCATAGAAGACATGAATTCAATAGCAGGAACTTGGACATAATTTACATATTACTTCAAACTTCCAACTTGGCTACACATTGAGTAACAACTTAATTTCATCTCTCCAAATGTGAAAACAGAAACTCAGAAGGGGGAGCCGGTGGACTCATTTTTTGGAGGTAAATTTCTGTAACTGGCTAGTAAATGCACTGCCTATAGGTCAGTAAAAAAGAAACTGAGAACCTAAAAGAAAATCAACCACAAAAGTTTAGGAAAAAACACTGACTGGGAAGACTCCTGCAGCTGTTCAGCAGAAAGCAGTGCAAGCTCCAGCTTTAGTGCAAGATGTAGCTTCCAGTAAACAAGTCAAATACACTCAGAGCTGATTAAAATAAACAAAACATTGACGGAGTATATCAACTTAAACCACAAAAGGCTGGATAAAATGGAAGAAGCTTTAAACAGACATTTAGATGAGGTGATAAAAGTGCAAAAATTGGAGGTTGAAATGAAGAAAAGGCTGGCTGAATAGGAAACTGCTCAGGAATGTATGTTTCAAAAAAAATAAGAACTTGTGTACTTACCATAACATTCCATCTGTGTTTTCCATCTTCATTTATCCTTGACAGATGGGTGTGGCTCCGATATTGGAACCAAATCAGCCATTACTACAGCTCATGCCACCCAAAAACTCCCCAGCATCTCCTCTTCCCACAATCCCTTTCTCTCAATTACCTCAGATTGAGTTTGCATAAAAACATTTATGAACAAACAGAAATGTACATACACACACACACACATACATATATATATATATATATATATACATATATATATATATATATATATATATATATATATATATATATATATATATATATATGAATCCAGATGGAAGCCATATCTACAAATAAATGAAATACAGTCCTTCACAATTTGGCCAGAGTTGCTGACTGCCTTACCCAATTTTGTACTGGAAAAGAAAACAAACAGTCGACTTAATTTTCTAAAGGCTTTTGTTCTGTGAAGACAGAAATGTAATTGTCTATGAACATCAAGTAAATGCAAAGCATATTCCCTTTTTCTGGAATAATTTGGGAAGAAAAATGTTAAATTAATGGTTTGATTGATGTTGGCCTCTGATATTACCTTGGGGAGAAAGGAGGGGTTTGTCCATAAAGAGACTATTCATTGTTAAAAATCAGATAAGGGGGTTCAGATGACAATGCCTAGATCTCCGAAACCATTCTGGCAGAGGTGATGGCTACCAGAAACAGTGTCTTCCAAGATAAAAACTTCAGGTCACATTCTGCAGAGGCTCAAAGGGAGAATGCATCACAGCTTGCAATACTACATTCAGATTCCAAGGAGGAGTGGGATCTTTGAAAGGGGGTTTTAACAAAAGTGTGCCTCTTAGGAATGATTTACAAAGCCAGTGAGAGGCTACAGAATGTTCTTCTATATTATCGTGAACATTAGAGACTGCAGCTAATTGTAATCTGATAGTGGAAGTGGAAGCTCCAGCACTGAAATGAGATGCTAAGAAAGTCTAAGATATGCTCTATAGAAGCAGAAAAGGGATTTACCTGTTTTTCTTGAGCCCAAATGGTAAATCTCTTCCATTTACTAGAACACAGTTTTCGAGTGGAAGGTTTATGATTTTATGAGCTGATGATAGAATGTGCCGTACCAGAGAGGAAATATTAGGATGCCCAGCAACTAATGGAATTGGAGGAACCACGTTGTCAGCTTGGGGTTCCAAATATCTGGGTGAACAAGACCATCTGGATGTGACAGAAGTTCTGGAACTTGTCCAGAATCCAAGATTGTCACATGAGATAAGGCCAAAGGAAGAGACACCAAATCTGTTGAGGCCAAAAGGGTGCAAAGAGGATTACTGTGCTCTTCAGCCTGAGTGCTTTCTGTAAAAAAATTTTGAAATCGGAGGAATAGGTGGAAAGGCATATAGGAGACTGCGGGGGGGGGGGGCAGTTTAGGAGGAGAGCATCTCTGGGCGACTTCCCCAGAGAGAGAATCAGATCAAAATAATTGCTGCACTTGTTGTTTAGGGGAGAACCAAACAGGTTGCAGGATGGTTAACCCCAATGATGGAAGATCATCTTTGCCACCTATGGACTGACAGGCCACTCATGAGGCTGAAGGATGCAGCTGCTCTGCTTGTCTGCAATCACACTGGCACTCTCCAGAATGTGTGTTGCTATTAGAAAGAGGTTGGAAGAGATCACCTACTGCCACACTCTGAGGACTTCTTGACAAAAGGAGTAAGACTTGGTTCCTCCCAGTTTGTTGATGTACCAAACAACTGACATATCATCTGTTTGAATTGCAATAGTCCCCTGAGGAAGAGCTATCAAAAAGGCCTGCAACTCAAGAAGCACCGCTCTTGGCTCCAGGACACTGATGTGCAGGTTGTCGTCTAATGGGGAGGGGACCAAGTGCCTTGGACAGTCTTGCCCACAATTCCCCCCCATGCCATCTGGGAGGAGTTCGTGGTCACTATGGCCGTGGGTTCTGGAAGGACAAAGGGACAACTGCTGAGGACTTGTTCGGAGTGTAGCCACCAAAGAAGATCCATCTTGCAACAACTGATGATCAGGATCAGATCCAACATTGGTTGACCAAGGATAAAAAACCTGGCTAAAGGTACTAGAGTTATTGATGCTGCCAATGACCCTAGAGCCTGCAGAACTAGTCGGGCAGGAAATCTTTCTGTGTAGTATCTTTTGAACCTGTACTGTTATTTTCTGAAGTCTTTCTGGAGGAAGGGATGCTATAGTCATTTGAGTACTTATTACAGCCTCTAGGAGTTCTAAATTTTGAGTTGGCATCAAATGTGATTTTTCTAGATTTATCATAATCCCCAGATAGGTACAGCTATGAAGAGTGGAATCTCTCACTGCTATTAACTGATGCCTGGTCGAAGCAGTTATGAGCCAGTCGTCCAAGTACAGAAACACCTGGAATCCTTGCAGTCTCAAGTGAGCTGCTACTACTGACATGCATTTGGTCAACATCCTGGGGGCTTTTTATGTGGTAATACACATCCTGGAGATCTATCGAGCACATCCACTCATCTTTCTTCAGAAAGGGAAGAATAGACTGTACTGTGACCATCCGAAATTTTGTTTGCCGAACAAATTTGTTCAGCACACTGAGATCTACAATTGGTCTCCAGTCCCCTGTCTTTTTTGGCACTAAAGAATCTTGAGTAGGTTCCAGATCCTTTCTGGTCTAGCGGGACTTCTTGGATGACACTTTTGTCCAGCAGGTTTGAATTTCTTGTAATGGTGGGTCCCTCTGATTGGATAGAACATCTGGGATTCTTTTGGACAGGGGAGGGATGAGAAAAAGGAATGGTATATCCTCTGGATACAATCTGTTGCACCCAAGACTCTAATGTTATAGTTATCCAGGTGTTTAGGTGCAAGGACAAATGTCCCCCAACTGCCTCCAGAGGAAGACAATCGGGTCTCCGTTCAGGAGTACTGACAGGACTTCCCTGAGAAGGAATCCCTGAAGCCCTGGTTCTGTGGACCACCTGTGCTGCGAGGGTGGTGTCTTCCATTTTGGTTCTCTACTCTGCCCAGGGGGAACTCCCTCCACGTGTGTCTTGGAAAGACCCTTGGGATTTTTTGAACCACATTTTTCCACAACTCCTCTGGTTCCCAGAAAATGACCGAGGGGTGGAGAAAAAAACTTACAGATGGAAGAAGGACCAGGTCTGAATGGTCTTCAGCATAACAGTTTCTTATAACAAGGTCTGTCCAGGCCAGGGGAAGGAGGGAGGGTCACAAGAAGAGAGCGAGAGAAGAAACACAAGCGTTATGTTATGGTGGGTACATACATTTAATGCTAGCACCTCTATCCTGGGTGGCTCAATGGAACAAACTCTTGAGGACTGTAGAGCCAAAACTGGCTCTGTCCCTGGAGGCCAAGTCCAATTTGTAATGGGAAACCCTGAGCAGATAAATTTCAGAGATGACCAAGAAAGCCATCTAGACAAAGTCACTTTAGAAACAGGAAGGCCAAAAGTTGATCAGATTTTCTAAATTTTTTGTTCTGTCCAAATAATATCTAAGTTGACGGTGGACATCAAGATAATGTAGCGAGATCAATGGATTGATTCAAATTGTTCTTTGAGCGACCTTTAGGCAAAAAGGTGTTAGTTCTCAAAAGATCGCAACATGGACTGACCCCACTCCAGAAAAAGAAAAATTCTGGGTGCTTGAGAGAGAGACCACAGAGGCATGAGAAGTAATGGCGCAGCCATGAGACCCTACCTTTTTTTTAACCATTCTGGCCTGTACTTTCTTGTTGGCCATCCGATCTTATGATGACTCCTGTCTGAAACTCTGATCTTGATCTGTAGTAGAGCTGACATCAACAGTGTTTAAGTAGCTCTCAGTGTAATAGCTTGTCAGAGAGGCTCTCTCTTTCCCTGGTTTTTTTAGACCCCCTCTGCCTCCCGGCGGGCGTTGTTGTGTTTACCTCTGCCTCTAGGCCTCTACTGACCCGGGAATGACCACGTGATCCCATGCGGATCTGGATTTGACATTTCACCTTTTCCCACCCTTCTGTCCTTTGGAGTGGAAAAAGGTGGAAAAGAGAGCAGCCCACAGCTTGAAAGAGTCTTGCCGCCCTGTTCGCACCTGGTCCACCTGGCTTCACCTGAGGGCCAAAGCTGAGGATCCGCAAAATCACCATAGCGCATCCAGGCGTTGCGTCAAGAGCCACACCACCTGTACCTGGCTCTGCACCATCATCATGGCAGCGATAAGATATTAGTGGGGGGGAGGCAATGATGCAAATTGAGGTTCCTAGCTTTTTTTCTTTTTTTCTGCAGCTGTGTGATCCTGAACTACTTCACCTTCACTCCTTAGATAATCTGATCCTCTGGAGTCTGAGTGGTGTAGTGGAAAATAAGCGAAGCATGGTAAGAAGGAAAAAGGAAACTTGGTAATCAGCTTGCCATATAGGGTCCTCCTCCCTCCTAGGCTGTTTAAGGAGTTCTAGATGTCTGAAAGGAGACATCCTCAGAGAGAGGATCTGTCCTCACTAAGCTCATCAAAAGTCAGTATCGAGTGACAGACTTCAGGGGGTACACATGCTCTTCTTCTTAGTCCTCCTCTTCCTAGGATCTCCTCCGGTATCGAGATCCTCCTCGGAGGCTTCCCAAGAGGATCTCTGGGTCCTGTAGCAAGAGAAGAGTGGCAGAGATGTCAGGAGGTATAGAGGGGGAGGGAGGACAGGAACAGACTGCTGACTGATACCAGTGGCCAGCACTTCATCAGGGATATGGGGCTGCCTCGAGGCTGGTAAAGTGACTCGAGCTTAAGCCATATGTTCACAGCAGAAAGGGTCTTGCCATCCTTTTCACACCTGGATAAGGTCTCTGACTTTAGGCCAAACTAGGATGTGCCATCAAAAGCAGCACTGACAAAAGACTTGAATGATTCCATAAAGTCACATTAGTGCATCCACGTGTGTCTCCTTATGGCTATGCCTGTACCCGCTGCTTTGGAAGTCCCTTAGCCTGTATGTGCAAATAGCCCCATGGACGAGGTAGACAGACTCCAGGGTGGCTAGCTGGGAAGTCACTCTCTTGGACTCCCTCAGCTACAGCTCCTGGCAGGGTGTCTGATAATTCCTTAATTAGGCTTCATTGGAGTCTGGTGAAATGTGCCAAGTAGTTCAAGAACCTTATAACAAAAGGACCAACTTCCCAAATCTGTCTATAACCAGAGACTCCCTGTTGGGCAGATGGATGGAGGAATTTTCCTCAGCAAGTTCCTTTTTAGTGGTGGCCACTACACCATGGCATCAACAGCTAATCCCTTGGCCCAGAATGGCTTACTCTCGGGGGCAGGTAGCATCTTAGAAGGTCTTTTAGGGATAGGCTCAGTGGTGTCTGGAGCCTTTCATGCTCAGTGTGAAATCAACTGAATGAGTTCATCAGCAGGTGGAGTCACCCAAGAGGTAGAAGGGTGGCTGCCGAACACCTGCAGATACACAGATTCCTCAGAGGAAGGGTTTTGGGACTTCCAGCCACCCCTCTGTTTTAAAATTTCTGAGATGTCTCCAAATGAAACATCTTCAGGAGGTAACCATGGGGACCCTTCCCTCTCATCATAATCTGTGTCCTCGGTAATTGATTCCTGGGGAGAATTCCAAGTGCTTCCTCTTGCACTTCTTTTTCTTAGGGACCTCCTCAGAGGGATAATCTGGGGAGGTGTCAGAAGATGACAGAAGCTGGGCCTCAGAAATCTGAGTATTCAGCAATCCGAGTCGTTCTCGGCAATATATCCTTGGTCATGACAGGTGAAGCTGTAGTAATTTAATGTACTGAGGCCTTCGATGTCGAAGGTCTTGAAACATCAAATGGTACAGAAGTAGATGTCAGAATCATTGTGTAAAGAGCAGAGGCCTGCGGTTCTGCTGATCCTTTCGGAACGGAAGGTTTCAAATTTTTTCCTTTCGGAACAGACAGGGGGGTCGTAATCGAGAGACTACTTTTCTTGCCTTTGTCCAAAGAAGATGAGGATGAAGGAGATGAAATGTCTGTTTTTGCTTTGTCTCTAGAAGATGAGGCTTCGCTAAATGCTGAAAAAAGCAGAGCCATTAAGATGAGCTTGTTTCTCCTTTCCATGAGAGCTCAGTGTCTAAAGGCAAGACAAATGATGCAGTCTTCTTGTAAATGGAGGGGGTCCCAGACAGTATACGCAAAGAGAATGAAAGTTCAACAAGGGTGTTTCATGGCCGCACTTCTGGCATTTTTTAAAACCAGAGGAAGCCTTACCCTTCTCAGCCATGTCCACAAAGTAGAAGAGGCTAGAAAACAGCCACTTACACTCAAACTACAGACAGAGAAAAATCTAGGCAGAGGAAAGAAAGTTTTATTTATATATGTGTATGTATATGTATATATATATATATATATATATATATATATATATATATATATATATATATATATACACACACACACACATTTTTTTAAAGTAAAGAATAGGGGAAAAAGACTATGAACGATGATAGCTGCAGAAGTACACAGGTGTGTGCAGAAAAGGGATAAAAACTACAAGACAGCGGGAGAACCATCAATGATGATAGTGGGGAAATGCAAGAAAGTGTATGGGAAAAATGTATCAACAATGATACTAAAAGGATTACGTCTGGAGTGTTTCTCCCCGGGCCTCGACAGAAAACTGGCTTCATTCCAAGTTGGACTTTCCCAGTAAACAAATTTTAAATAAATAAATTACACAAAGTTAAGGAAAAGTTTAAAGAGGACAGAAGAAAACCATTAGAGAAAAACAAAAGAATTTACCTAAACCCACTAAAGTCCAAGAGCAATAGCTAAATGCGACCGTTTTGAAAAATAGCAAATGAGATCTGAGGTAACTGAGAGAGAGGGATTGTGGGTAAAGGTGAAGCATGAGAGTTTTTGGCATGAGCTGTAGTAATGGCAGAGTTGGTTCTGATATTAGAACCAAACCCATCTGTTAAGTATAAAATGAAGACTGACATCAAAGTAATACAATTAAAGGACAGAGTTACACAGAGAAAATCAGAGATTTTCTGCTGTACCAGAGAAACTGAAAGAATAGACTGTATTAACCTTATGAAAGCACAAATAAGCAAGTGGACTGGTATTCCACAGCAGTTGTTGTTAATTGAAAGGGACATTGTGTGTATGCTTCACACTTGGCCATAAGAAAGCAACCTGAACCTTTAGTAGTAAAGATGCAATCTTATGATAAGGAGGGGTTGATTCTGACAAAACTATGGCAGAAGGACAAAGTACCAAAAGTGAGAGACAGTAGATTGTGGAAAATGACGACTCACTGTACACCAGCCAAAAGAAGAGTAAATTTATTCCACTAATCAGGGAATGTCGAGAAGCAGGTGTGAGATTCAAACTGCTGTACCCAGATAACTTCAGAATATTCTTTCCCGGAGAGACAAAATACTTTTTCGATCTAGAACATGCTAAGGAGGAAATCCAAATGTTTGCCCAATAAAAAAGTGAGCTGTGAAACAGAAGGAGCTTCTGCTTCTTGTTGTTCTGGTAAAAAAAAAAAACACAGACAGGCTGTGCCAGTGAAACCTTTTCCAGCGCTTCAACAGAAAATGCTTGGGAGACAGGAAAAACCAGAACTGCTGAATAAAAGAACCGAGAGTACATTGAAAAGGAAGCAGAGATGGGATTTGGGAGATAAATAGAAATAAAGTCAGCAACTCTGAAACTGACAAATGTGGGGTTATAAAGTATTAATTACATTTGTGAAACGTGAAAGAATATGAAAAATTGGAAATATTGAACTTTTTTGACTTTGTTAAACTTGTAGGGATCTCTACAGCATATGCCCTACTTCACGTCATTAATGTTTGGAGGAACACCTAGGAAAGGGGAAGAGGAAGGAAAGATTTAACCAAGTAAAACAAACTTTTGTCCTTAATAGTACCATCTGTACAGTGCAGGATATCTGCATGATATAAAGTAAAGTTTTCAACGAAAAACAGTGACATTCAGTTCTGGTTTAACCAAACAATCCAAAAGAAAAAAAACAGTGAAGAAAAATCCACTTTAATAGTAGCAAACCTTCAGTAATACCTAGGTACTGTATGTTTTAAGATAGTTAGTCTATCTAAATGCGACCTAACTGCAAGTGAATTTTGACTTTAAGCAAAGGTTGGAATTTTGTTCCTTTCAACAGAGCCAACAAGATGGATACTATCAATAGTTTAAGGGATTAAGTAAGGCAGCTAAAACTTCTGAAGCCTAGTATAATCCACCTTTAAAGAATGAATTAGATTTATTTTTAAATGTGTGAAGTTCAAATTTTTACCAATACTTGATAAGAAAACGTCCTTCAAGTATTATAATATGACTTGTGAAGAAAGGACTGGTTTTTTATGCTTTAAAAAATGATGAACGTATAATAATTTTTACAGCAGACAAGGGGATAGCTTTGGTCATAACGGACAGAGAAAATTATGTCTGAAATGCTTAAGTTGTTGTCTGACAAAGATTTTTATGATAAAGTTTTTTAGAGAAGTTATAAAGTCTATGACTGAAGAATGGTTTTGCACACAGGAAGAATAACAGAAGCTACAAGAAAGTATTTTATGACCGATAACCCTAAAGTCAGCCGAATGTTTGGAATACTAAAAATTCATAAGAATTTGAATAGCCCTCCCTTAAGGCCAATAGTTTCCAGCACTAACAGCAAAAGTATGACCATTTATGCTGACAAACACTTAACAGCAAGTTGTAGTTAAAAACAAAACTTATATTAAAGACACTTGATTTTGTCGACAAACTTAAAGATGTAGCAACAAGATACCAGCAATAGCAACCATGCATTAATTTAGTTCGTCTTCTTCCCAGTAGGTATACACCATAGTATTCCACCACAAAACGACTCAAAATGTTTTTGAAGAATAAAACAGCAATTTTAATCCAAAGTGCACTCAGTCAATGGTAGCGCTTTCACTTGAGCTTCATCAGACCATACTAGACTGAGTTGTTACAAATATTTAAAAAACTACACCACCTATCAAATTACGGATACAAAATGATGTCATTTCCTTAGATACAAATGAATCCTAACACTACTACTTAGGACTCAGAACATTCCTAAGGTAACAGATGGCACTGTTAAAACCATTCATAGTCAGTTTGTCAAACATTTTAAAATAAAAACAACATCATTATCTTATGAACACATTTAAAAAACATATGAATCCATATAGCACACATATAACCTTTAACTAGGTAATGTGCCTACACGAAGACAAACTAAAATAAATAATGCCTCATGTAGATAAAAACTCGTGCTCTAACAACATCTTTCATACATTACTCTATAAATTAACTTATTCAAAAAATGAAACTTTATATTATATTAAAACAACAAAGAATACGGTCAATAACATATACATTTTATAAACAGCACTCAAGATACGCAACACCTTTTACACAACTATCTCAATATACCAATGACCACTGCTAAAAACTACATCAATCTTACCAAGTATGGTTGTTAATCCATTCAGTTAAACACCATAATATGTGTTCAAAATTGAAACCCATATGATAAGGAAGCATCACATTATAAAATTACACATCTAATGCTCGCTTAATCCTGTGTTTATGCTTCCAGTATACATGAAACAACTTACTACGTGTTCACGCCTAGCGTGAAACAGCGTAATAACAAACCACACCCTTTAAATATAAACTTCAAACTCATAATACCCGGAGCATAAACGATATTCCAAGGTGTAATCAGAACAGACATTAAGATTCTCAACAAGCGTATAAAACACCCACATCAACAAAATCACATTAATACCAATTCAAGGAATAAAAATACTAATAATCAACAAGCGACGAAAGTATAAACAAAACGTCCCCCATATACCTATACAACTGCAAAAGCACCAGACTAGTACTATAATCATAGTTGAAAACGCTATTTATTCATAACATTCAAGGACCATGATACTCATAGCTATAAACAATCTATATAAGTAATAATAATAAATCATTAACTAATACACATAGAATGCAAACTACAAATATCCCAACATATTGTCCTACTATATATAGAATAGCAAATGGTGGCAAACCAAGCAATGAAGACATCCTATTAATAATAAAGGACAGGAAGTCTGAAACTTCAACCATTTGAAAGTTTCTGACTTCATGTCACTGTCTAACCACCATTAAAACAACATTAAATACCTTGGCTATAGCAAACTTGAAAATATTAACCTTAGCCATAAACTCCAAATCTATTAGGCTGTCATAATAATATACACACATTGAGAAAACAGGAATCATCTGTAATGGATGAACCATCGTGGAAACCAACGAGGCTCTCAGTAAAGTTCTACATCCTGCTCTATCTACAAAGTTCTAACCACATCAAGACACTAACATATATTCTTTACAACTTACAGTCTCAAAATATAGATATTCTATATAAACAAATAAAAAAGATATAAAAGATAAAAAAATAAAAAATTTTTAAAAAAATTTTTTTATCTCACATTGAGACTCTTAATACGTAGGGAGGGTTTGATAGATAATCTATCGTTTAATCCCTTGCCTACGTCCGCCCTAAGGTGGATAATCCATTTCATTTCATTGTCTTCAGATGTCAACATTTTAGACAGCGACTGGTTAGTCATTTTAGACATCAAATCATTATATACGGTCATACTGAACAAAGACAGTATGGACACAGAACTGATGAGATCTAAAATGTTTCCAGTAATATGGTGGGTCTTTTGAAGGGAATTGTTGGACATAATTTTGAGTTATAATTTCTTTAGTTTCAACAATCAGTTCTTTAGACAAACTAATGCAGTAGCTATGGGGGCAGCATTGGCCCCTAGTTATGCAAATTTATTCATGAATGGGTGGTGGTGGTGCTGCGGTAGCTTTGTCGCCTCACAGTAAGACGTTGTCCTGTTCGATTCTCAGTTAGAGCATCTTCTGTGCGGAGACGTGCGTTAATGGGCGTACCTTCGTTGAAGGTTGTCCGTCAGGGCTGGCAACTCAGCATGTAAAAATCTGCTGCCAATCATTAGCGGACCGGACCGGAGTTCCGCTGTGGCGACCCTTAACTGGAAAAAGCCTAAAGACACAACAAGATTCATGAATGGGTGGGAACCACCCATATTCTTGATACTGTCTACATGGACAAAATAGTCACCATGTTTCATTTTATTGATGACCTGTTTTTGGTTTGGAGGGACGGATACTACATTGGAAAGCTTTACAACCTATTTAAACAATGTATGCAGCTATTTGTAATTTACTTACCAGTACAACCAAGTTTCTATTCATTTTTTAGATATGTGTGTTTTTAAGGTAGGGGACAGACTTGCCACCAAAATTTACAAAAAAGAAGTTCAGAACAATTCATATTTACATTTTAGTAGTATGCACCCTTACAGAACCAAAATGAACTTAGCTAAAGGTCAACTGATGAGAAGGAGGATTATGCAATAGCAATAATTTTTGTGACAAATTACAAAATAGGGGGTATCCAAAGAGTTTGGCTTTTAATACTAAATCTATGGTTACACAGCAAAGAAGTGCAACTACATCTAAAACACACAAAAAAAAAAATCAGAACTAAGGACCATGAAATTAGAATGCCTGTAACAAATTGGGATTCCAGTGTTATAAAAATATAAAAAACAACAACTGGAATCTTTTTAGAGGAGCTTCTGATATTACAGAAGTTATCGGTAATAAACCTATTTTTACACAAAGAAGGGCTAAAGGCTTTAAGAACCTTTTCAAGAAAAAATGAAATTGCCCAAGGTTAGGAATGAAAGGAAAGGCATGATCAAATGTTACAACTGCAACATGTGCAATTTTCTGTACACCGAAGATACACAATTATTAACACCATGAACATTTATATTGAGACATTCTCTTTCAAGTCTAAATTTTTGGTTTACTTAGTATTCTACACAACATGTAAATGTTATTACATTGGAAGAACAACATGTGACAAACAAGAGAATGTATGAACATAAGTATGCCATTTCTATAGAGGACGTAAAGCATGCATTAGCTAAGCATTTTAAATCTGGAAACTAAGGTTGATTTTAGGTTCTTAGTTTTAGTAGCTTTAAAAGATGTCGAATTATGCTTTAATCCTGAAGACGAATTAGGATGGCTTGAATATAAGTGGCAGATAAAATTAAATGCAAGTAATTTTCCAGGCTTGAATAATAGGGAAGAGTTCATTATGTTTTTGAAACGGAAATGGTTAAAACTAAAATTAAATGCAAGTCATTTTCCAGGCTTGAATAATAGGGAAGAGTTCATTATGTTTTTGAAATGGAAATGGTTAAAACACTGAGCACGCCTGTCATGTGACTTATTAATTGGTTATTTAAATGTTTTGTAATTGTATTCACTCCAGTCTGAAGAAGTCTTTTTTTTTAAAGACGAAAACGCTTACTGAAGTTCTGCTACTATTAAAGTGGATTTTTCTTCACCGGTTTTATTTTCTTTCTTATAAAGTAAAGTTTTCTCAGTTATTTTCAAGTGCAAAGGGGATACTAAAGTAAACAGATGCCCCTGTTTTTCCTTCTTTCCTCTTTCTCCTTGTTCAGTTTTAAGAAATATAGGCATTGCAATGAAAAAAAAAAAAGAAAAAAAGTCAGTTTAAAAGAGTATGATACAAGAAAAAAATTGTGTGTGTTTTTTTTTTTCATTCTTGCACAGGGGAATGACTGGACTGATACTCTTAGCTTTATCAGCCTCTTAGTAGCTCAACAGGTAACATGCTTATCTTTGGTGCAGGCGGCTGTGGGTTCTATTCCCACACCAGGTAGTTGAATTCATTTTCTTGAGAGCAAAAAAAGTTATAACCCTGCTACGCCTGGCACTTATCTGGCCCATAATTGAATGCAACACCCTATTAAGTATGTTTTGTACTAAGCACCTATGGCAATTAGAGAGATTTCAGAGGTTTCTAACAAAGATGATAAAGGGCCTCCAGCATGTGCCTTACACAGACTGACTAAAATCCCCATCACTACACTCTGTCGTATAGGCATCTCAGGGGAGACTTATGCCTGGCCTACAAAGAAACCCAAGACCCAAACTTAATGAATTTACTGCATATCTGTAAATCAAATGGGTGTAGAGCTACCCATTCCAGGAACTTGAATATGGTCTGTGACTTAAAAAGGACATACTGGAGGAACAGATTTATCCTCCAGTGACTGCCACTTCTTTGGAACAGGCTACCAATTCATGTGAAACACAGCACCTCTGACACTGTTCAAGAGGAACGTAGATGAGTGGATGGGGCACCATAAATTCTTACCAGGGATAACACCCACAGCCCTCCTAGGCATGGGCAGGTATCACTAAATGCAATCTTGGATACTAACTAGTACCTTCTACAGTATCACATTAGGTTGAAATGGCTAGGCATAAAATGACCTCCTGGTCGATAGTAGATCATAGGAGATTATTAGTCTGACAAACAAGATAAAGCAAATTAAAAAAAAACACTGAATATAATAAAGTTCTCCTCTAGCAAATAAATAAATACTTGTAGAAGCAACCCTTTATCTACTTCTCATGTCTCCATGGAGACAATCTGATAAACAGCAATAAAAACAGAATACTTTCTTTTAATGTCTATTTCAATGGCTAAGAGATAATGTTTTCTGAAATCATTCAAGTATTTTCTCATTCTGGGAAAGCAATAAGAAAACAAAAACAAGACAGACGTGGTAAAAGCACTGTCTGTACAATGCTTCTTAGAATTGCCAACCTTCCTTTTAGTTAACCCAAGTCGTGTGTGTGGCTGTCAGTTTGGGACAAATGCTCCTATTAGGAAGGTAAAACTTCAATATTTGAAGATGTACATAGTTTTATGTGTTAACAGGTTTTTGGAGTGTATTGGGGGTGTATTTCTTTTTTGGAGGGCTTTCAATGAAACAAAAAGTTTAAGATGTGACATGGGCTCAAATGGATATGACAAGAAACAACTGTATAAAAAGGTCAACCTGACAAATGGTGTGTGCATGCAACAAAAAAGCCGGAACTAGAAACTTAACAAAAAAATGTTACAAATAAAAGGTGGGAATAACTTAACATAATGAGCTTTTCAATATCTTTAAATGTTAATGGTTTCACATATACAGTAAACTCTGTTAACCGGCACCCATGGGGGTTGGTAGACGCCGGATAACTGTAGTTTCTGGTTGCTTGGCGTTACTATTAAAATAGTAATAACACTGTACCCTATACTGTTAGTTTGGTTTGACTTGTTCTTAGGTTGGGAGAGAGGGAATTTATTCCTATCTTCCTTTTTAAAACATTACGTATGCAGAAAGTGCAATACATGAAAACTGTACTGTATTTCTTCGATTTATTTTCTGGTTACTCGAGAGTTATGGTTGCTTGAGTTCTGGTTAACTGAGTTTACTTTATGTACAAACAAAGAGTAGTGAACTATATTAAAAATGTGGAGTACAAATAGCTATACTACAGGAGACACATTTGGAAAGAACTGAACAAGTGAATTTGATAAAGACAGGTTTTCAGCATGGTTATTCAGTAGAATATCTGGGACAACAGGAAACAGGGATACTTGTATTAATTGTAAGAGGAACTCCAATACTGATAGAAAAGGATCAAAGGATAATGGCAGATTAGTAGTACTAAGGGGCTACTAGTAAGGGGGGGAATATTACACTGGCATGTATTTATATTCCACCCAATACTGATGTCATGGAGCTTCAGAAAAGTCTGGGAAAATAATCAGTTTTCATCAGGAAAGATTACTTATAGGTGGGGACTGCAATTTGATTTGCAGCAGGGAAGATGTGTCTGGGGGCCCAGAAGGAAAATATAACAAAGGAGGGTAGATTTTTGAGTAAATTTATGAAAATATTTGGCATGGAAGATGTGAATTCAGTAATAGGAGTTCAGAGTGAATTTACATATTATTCCCCAAGATACAAAAATTGGGCTAGGCTAGACAGAACTTGCATTTCACAGTAACGTGCATTTAATTGAAAGTTTTGATATCCATCCAGTGGCTCAAATAGCTAGATAATTTATAAGACTCAATAAAAAGTAGGCTATCAAGAAAAAATGGACAAGGATTGGTGAGGTGGCTCTCACTGACTGATACGATGTTAAACTTTAGGACCAACAACAAGATATTTAGGCAACAGACTAACAAGTGAAAACTAACATTAGATAATTTATTTCTTCCTTTTTTGTTTTAATTTCATGCCTAATTTTTATTTTTTTTAGAGAACACAAATGTAAGTGTCTGAATAAGAAGAATATAACAGTTCTTTACACAGCAAAATTAAAACATGCTTCCTTTGTTGAAACAGCTGCAATGTATGTTGTTCACAGGCAAGTACTCTGCTACCTACCCTTGTGGCCCAGTTTAAGCCTACCCCAGTCTGCCATCTGCTGCTCAAATTATCCTAGCCCGTTAGATGTTAGACTGGCCTTACCCATCCCATAGTCGATAAATAGAAGTTATGTCCTTACCATAACGTTCCATGTGGAGTGTTCATCTCGCCTTTGTTCTTACATGGGTTGGGCGATCCTCGGCGCTCCGTGTCGGCGCTGCAAGCTCTGCATCGAGAAGAAGCTCGAGATCACCTAATACCCACAATCCCCCTCTGCCTTTACCTCAGATCTAGTTTGCAAGCAAACCAGCAGCCATAGAGAGCACACTCATACCAAAATTTACACAATCAAAGGATCATCTATATACATATATATATACATACATATATATACACAAGTGTATCATACAAATACAACTATTGCAAATGCAGAAGGAGAATACTCCAGACCAGGCACCAAATTGAACGTTCTTCCTGAGGGTGGGAATGTAAGAACAAAGGCGAGATGAACACTCCACATGGAACGTTATGGTAAGGACATAACTTCTATATGTGAGAGTGTTCAATCTCGCCTTTGTTCTTACACATGGGTAGCGTCCCTAGCTCCATGTTCCTGAGGAACTCACGGGAGAACGTTCTTGAGCACAGTGGAACCAAAGGTTGCCCTATCCCTAGAAACCCTGTCCACTTTGTAATGTGAGATAAATGTATGCGGTTTAGCCCAAGTAGCAGCTGCACAAATCGTGTCTAATGGTAGGCGAGCTGAGTGAGCCAAGGATGTAGACACTGATCTTGTAGAATGTCCTTTAGGTTTGACCGATAAGGTTTGATTAGAAGACTCATAACGATATGATACAATCAGTTAGCCATTTGGAAAGAGTTCATTTAGTAACCGCTACACCTTTCCTGCTGTCAGCAAAGGCTACAAATAGTTGATCAGATTTCCTGTGATCTTTTGTTCTATCCAAATAAAACCTGAGTTGTCTATGGACATCCAATTTGTGCAACATATACTCTAACTTATTAGAGTGATTTTTGAAAAAGGTGGGTAATTCAATGGACTGATTAATATTATTAGTAGAGCAAACTTTGGGAGAAAGGATGGATTAGTGAAGAGATACTCTGTCAGAGTGGAAAATCAAATAAGGGTGTTTAATAGAAAGAGCCTGAAGCTCAGACACTCGCCTAGCAGATGTAATGGCCACCAGGAAGAGAGTCTTCCACGAAAAAAACTTCAATGGGCAAACTGAGGCTGGCTCAAAGGGGCAACATCAATTTAGAAAGTAAGAGGTTCAGATTCCAAGGTGATGTAGGAGTTCTAACTGGTGGTCTAATATGAAAGGATCCTTTTAAAAAGCCTTACAAAGTCTGTGAGCCATAACAGGCACCACATTCTTCCACATGAAAGTTGGAAATGGCAGCCAATTGCACTCTTAAAGTGGCAGGAGAAGCTCCTTCATGGAACAATTCTGTCAAAAACTCCAAGATCTTGTTTAACGGAGCTATAACAGGGTCCAAATGATGTGAATTCACCCAGAAGGCAAGCGCTTCCATTTACTGGTGTAGGTTTTGTAGTGGAAGCTTTATGAGAAGCCACTAATATATTCTGAACTGCGGTGTAAGAGAGTCAGACCTGGCTAGAAAGGAAGGAGCAGCCAAGCTGCTAGATGGAGTGATTCGAGATGGGTGAGGAACTCCTGACGAGTGAGTCAGTAGATCTGGCTCTGGGTCCAGAATCCAAGGTCCCCAAATGCGGTGTTGCAATAGAAAGGGGAACCAAATTTGACGAGGCCAGAATGGGGCAATGAGGATTATCGTCCTCTGAAGGTTGTTGGCTTTCTGCAGAAACTTTGCAATCAGGGGAAAGGGAGGAAAAGCATACAGGAGACCCGGGGGCCAATCGTGCACCAGTGCGTCCCTGGGGACTTGCCCTGGAGGGGGTAATAGGGCAAAGTAGCTCCTGCATTTGGCGTTCATTGGAGACGCAAAAAGATCGCAGGAAGGCTGGCCCCACTTGCAAAATATCGTCTTCGCAATTGACTGTTTGAGGGACCACTCGTGAGGCAACAGGATTGCTCTGCTCAGCCTGTCGGCTATGACGTTGGATGACCCCGGGATGTGCATTGCGATCAGAAAGCGACCCGTGGACTCCGCCCATTGCCAAATTCTCATGGCCTCTCTGCATAGTTGATAAGACCTGGTTCCCCCTTGCTTGTTTATGTACCAGACTACAGACATGTTGTCTGTCTGAACTGCAATAGTCCCTAGAGGAAGAAGGGGAGCAAAGTGTTGCAACGCTAAAAACACTGCCCTCAACTCCAGAACATTGATGTGCAGATTGTACTCCACATTGGTCCATTCGCCTTGGACTGTCTGTCCCTGAAAGATACCCCCCCACCCTATCAGGGAAGCGTCCGTGGTTATAAATGCTGACGGCGTGGGTAGCACAAATGGTCTTCCGCTGGAAAGGTTGCAAGTCTGAAGCCACGAAGTTAGGTGTGATTTGCATGTGTTTGTAATCAGAATTTCGTGTGTCAGAGGTAGCTGTTGGAACGACCATTGTGCAAACAGTAGCCATTGTAGAACTCTCATGTGCAGTCTTCCCAATGGTATAGCAATGAGAGAAACTGCCATGAGACCCAAGACCTTCAGAACCAGCTTTGCTGGGGATTTTGGATGACAGAAGGAGAGAAATGTGGCTTTGAAGTGAGACTATCCTTTCTGGAGGAGCCTTAGAATTAAATGATGCGTATCTAATTCGCTCCTATGAATAAGATATGCTGTGATGGCTGTAGTAAAGATTTTTGAAATTTACGGAAATTCGAGGTGAACACAAAGTTGTAGAGTGTAATCCCTGGCCTGTATCAGTTGACGCCGGGTGGTGGCAGACAGGAGCCAGTCGTCCAGATACGGAAACACCTGGAATCCTAGGCGTCTCAGATGAGACGCTACCACTGCCATGCATTTGGTGAAAACCCTGGGGGCTGAGGTCAGACCAAAGGGCAGGGCTCGAAACTGATAGTGACTGGCTCCCAGCCGGGCGCAAATGATCCCTGAACGCCCTGGCCATTTTGATGTGGTAGTATGCGTCCTTCAGATCTATTGAGCACATCCAGTCGTTCTTCTGTAGCAATGGAAGGATCAATTGAAGCGTGACCATTGAACTTTTCTTTCATGACAAAGGTGTTGAGGTTGCTTAGGTCTAGAATCGGCCTCCAGTCCCCTGTCTTCTTTGGAACTAAAAAGAACCTTGAGTAAGTTCCGAATCCTATTTGGTCCGCTGGGACTGGTTGGATGACTCTTTTTCTAGCAGCTTTGAAATTTCTACAGCTGCTGGGTCTCAGATGGGCGGTACATCTGGGAGTTTTCTCTTTGGAATGGGGTGGATAGGAATGGTATTCTGTAACCTCTGGTAACAACGCTTTTACCCAGTTGTTTGTAGTAATGTTTTGCCAGGCCTGAGGGTATAAAGCTAAGCGACCCCGACTGCCTCCAGAGCAGGACAGTCGGGCCTCCTCTCAGGAGTGCTGGAAAGGTTTTCCATGGGGGTATCCCTGTCACCTTGGTTTTGCGGACCCCCTCTGCCGCCAGGGCGGCGTCTTCCACCTCTGCCCCCTCCCCTGCCTCTAGAGGGGGCATCATCCTGTGTGCCTGGGAAAGATCCTTGGGGTTTTCGAAACCACATTTTCCCACCACGTTGCCCTTTGGGGTACGATCTGGAAGGGGTGGAAAAACGGACTCCGACAGCAGACAGAGTCTTTCCCTCCTGTTCACACCGGGTAAGGGTCTCCTTTACTTTGGGGCCAAAGAGAGTGGCACCATCAAATGGGGCATTAGTAAAGGAAGACTTGAAGGCTTCCGCAAATGAACATAAGCGCATCCAGGATTGCCTGCGAAGAGCAATCGCTGAAGCTGCTGCCCTACTCGATCCTTGACTGCGTATGATATCAGCCTCATGGATGAGTTAACAATGGATGTAAGGGTATTGAGATGTGCTGTAACTTTCTCTGAGACCGCAGCATCTGTAGTACCCTGGAGGGTATCTCCCAGCTCTTTGATTAGATCCCTCTGTAAACGTGTAAAATGGGTCAAATAGTTCAGGGATCGCATAGAAAAAGCCGCTGAACTAAAATGCGCTTCCGTATCTGTCCATAGTCCTAGAATCTTTGTTAGGCGGATGGACAGATGAGGAAGATTCCGACATCTCCTTTTTGGCCACTGCCACCACCATGGCGTCCACTGGAACTCCCTTTGTGAGGTAAGCCTTGTCTTGGGGTGCAGTGATGTACTTATTAGGCTTCCTAGGGACTGGTTCCACGTGTCAGGTGTCTCCCACGCCCGAGCAATCAACTCCATTAACTCATCGAAGGGCGGAGTGCCCCAGGAGGAGGAAGGGCGAGCACCGAATGCCTTCAGCAAGACTGACTCATCCTCAGAAGGGGAAGGGACTGCCAATCACCTCTCTGTTTAGGATCTCCAAGATGTCAGAAAAGAGACATCTTCTGAAGGTGACTTTGGGGACCCTTCTGACTCATCCAAGTCAGTATCGGATGTCAAAGATTCTTGTGGAGAATCTAAGTGTCTCCTCTTACACAATCTTTTCCTAGGGACTTCTTGGGGAGCATCCGAAGAAGCCTCCGAGGAAGAGGGGCACCCTCAGGGGTGGCTGAGACACTGGTGCTCGAAGCTTGGATGTGGCCGTTGGTGCAGAGGAAGATAACGGTCCTTTATGGGGAGGAGAGGCTACTTCTACTGATGTGGTTGTCTGGGTAGACAACACCTTCCTCATGAGATCGAAGGCCCCCGGGTCCCGAGTCGAGGAATCTCCGGTTCCGAAGAAATGGGAAGAATCCCGAAACAGGCACCGAAGGCATCGACCCCGAGGGCGGAGCCGGGTGATCCGCGCCGAGGCCCCAAGAGGAAGAGTCGGAACCGAAACATCGGTTCGACTCTCGGCCCCGGAACCAAGGATGGATCGTCGGCTCCGAGACTCCGGTACCGGATCCGATGGAGTCGAGGTGAACGGAGCCGACCGAGAAAAGGACGGTTCTGGCACCGAGGGCTCCACAATCAGTAGATCAACCTCTTCCGGCTCCAAAGACTGGACAGGTCTCGGAGGAGGAAGGGATGGAGATAATGGAAGGCCTTCGGGTTTCGACACCAATTGGGTGGAAACCGAGATAAGTTTGGATAGGGCCGTATGTTCCAATAATTTCTGCACCACACGGTCCACATCGATGTTGGAGAGGGGCTTGGAAGAACGGGTCGAAGGAACCGAAGACAGAGCCGACCTCAACAGTGTCGGGGAGGAGCTCCATCACGGTTCCAAGACTCGAGGCTCGAAAACTGACAACAGTTGAACACTCGGCCCCGAAGTCTGTGGAACCGGTGATCTAACTTTAGCTGAAGAGCTCGGAGCCGATGACTTGGGCTCCGGCGTCTTCGATTCCTTCGAGGACTTGGATGCCTGGTCAGAAGCATCCAGAGCCTCCTGAAAGGAAGGTTTTAACAAACCTCTATCCATTAGTTTCCTGCGCCTATCTGTCATGACCCTCCCACTGAAAGAATGACAAATAGAGCAGTCTTCTTGCAGATGGAGAGGGCCAAGACAGTAGACGCAGGAACTATGATTGTCAATTACTGACATTTTTTGCCCACATTGGCAGCTTAAACCCGATTTAGCCTTTTCAGACATGTCACTATAAAAGAGAGAAAAGTCAAATCCAGTAAAATAGTCAAGTCCGGTAAAATTGTCAAATCCAGTAATGTTAGTCAATCCGGTTGTCAAATCCAAGAAGGGGTGGTAGGCCCCGAAGAGAACTCTAAATAAGTTTTAACAACTTAACGGTACCGAGTTTCCCTCAACCTTACCACACACACACAAAATATCACTAAATAACTTTATATGATAAAGTACCAAGAAAAAATACAAGAAAAAAATTCTTAATCTTATCTTAGGTGCTCAAGCTCGACCCAGTGATGCGAACGCTGCAGCGGCAAACTAGATCTGAGGTAAAGGCAGAGGGGGATTGTGGGTATTAGGTGATCTCGAGCTTCTTCTCGATGCAGAGCTTGCAAGCGGCCGACACAGAGCCGAGGATCGGCTCCGAACCCATGTGCAAGAACAAAGGCGAGATTGAACACTCTCACATTTATACATTACCTCTAGTGACAAAAGGGAATTTTCAGAGAAATAAGTCTGATCTTTCAGGATTTTGGTCTCCATATTTCAAAATTCGCTCTAGTGGGTCCCAACATTTTAAACTGTCTCCTTTCCCTTTGCAAAGAAAATTAACAGCTATTCAGACCGTCTTGGTTCTGTCCAAGTAATATTGCAGTTGCCTCTACATGTTGATGGGGTGTAGACGCATGCTTGGGAAGTTGAAAAAAAAAAAAACATAGTTTAGGCATGAAGGTAGGGTCTGTACGCACATGGTGACTGTCTTTATAGGTTCATAGCTACTTACTATGGTATCTTTGAAGATCTTAAGAAGCCTAGCCTGACACTGCCATGATAGTTTTTAGCTCTTAAGTTTTACACATGAATAACCCACAGATTACCTGAACAAGGATATGTTGGGACATGTACATGGCTCCCCTATCCACGAGGGACAGGGGGTGCTAAACTGGGGTTGAATTGTGGTTACCCATCCATTCATCCTAATTATACTGGAATAAAGTACGAGAAGTACATTGCTTTATGTGGAGAAGACAAAGCAGTATTCTCTTATATACATGCACATCCCTCCACCATCTTGTTAGTTAGTAAAAGAGACAGACATAACAGCAATGGGTGTTTATGATACCACTGTACTTGTAAATGATCTTATGGATGATGAGAAAGGTATCTTTGTATTTTAAAGTTTGTAATTACAAAATTCTTCTGGCAGCCATTACCAATAATGATAAGCTTAAGAGGAAAACCACAAGTAATGGTGAAGCACTGTGTCACACAAAAGAGACTTTAATCCACTGGTTTAGTGCTTTCAGCCCAAAAATTAGGCCTTCATAAGAACACACAGTTAAAAAAATGTCCCATTTTTATAGCATCATTAGTACACATCAGACCAATCAGATCTCAGTTTTCTTAAAACTTAATATAAAAAATATATATGTGTGTATAAAATACATCCTAAATAATGCATTCATTTTTAACAAGCATATAAACTATTTACATTTAGTATAACAGGCTTTTCTTTTCAACACAGCCTTATAGTTGATACAATTGTTAAGCCCTGGTGCCCTGCATGCATCCAAAAGAACCTGCTATTTGAACTGTCTAAAATATACTTCCCTCTCTTTGTCTCCATTGAAATCCACTGGAACATGATCTATAACTGTGAAAAGAAACTTAACACCGTCACTGTTACCCACACAGTTTAAAGTGTGATTATAAAGAGCATTTTCCATATTTCTTTCTAATGGCCTAATAATGTTCATACATCCAGTTTTTAAGTTGCCTTTTGGTCTTCCCAATACAAATGAAAAACAGGTGGAGCATTTTGCCATGTATACCACAAAAGTAGATTTACAATTGAAAATGCCTGGAACATGCCACCTCTTGTTCTGGGTTACAATATCAAGTTCTGGTCCCTCTGAAATGTATTTACAAAAATTGCAGCTTTTGCATTTAAAAGTACCAGTGTTAACTTGGGGCTTTTTTCTTGGTCTACTTTTTAACATTCCTTTGAAATTCCTTGCTCTTGTGTTAACAAAAATGGGGACTTCTCCTACTACCATATGAAGATCACCGTTAGAAACTAATATTCTCCAGTTGTTGGACACTATTTTTGACTTCTTTGCTGTGACATTGACGTAACCCAATCCTTCTTGTCCTGTGCATTTCCCCTCAGCCCCTCCTTTTCGTTTGTACTAATAATGTCATGCACAATTTTTGAAGGGTACCCTCTGTTTTTAAATCTAAAATGCAGTTCCTGCACTAAAAGATATAACTGTGCTTCGGCACTTGTAAGTCTCTTAAGTCTTACTAACCTCCCCTTTATAATGTTGCATTTCACAAGTGGAATGCATACTAGAATAACTTAAAAGACCGTTACTTGCTACATTTTTATAACTGATGCTGGACCCCAAAAAAAATCTTTACCTTCCTCTAATAACCTCTAAATCTAAAAAACAAATCTTAAAATTGTCCCAGCTACCAGTAAAATGCAAAAAAGAGGTGGTGCTGTTCAAGTCTTCAATAAACAGCAAGAGCTCAGTTGGTGTTCCTCTCCAAATAAAAAACAAATCATCAATAAAATGATGGTAACTTACACAATTTTGTGTCTATTTGTGAACTTGGACACAATGTTGTTTTCCCAGTACGCCAAAACTAAGTTGGCATAATTGGGAGCCATCCTGGCACCCATCGCCACACCCTTGATTTGCAATAAATATTCATGGTCAAACATGAAGTAATTGTATGAAAGAATGTTGTCTATGCATTCCAACATGAACCTACACTCTAATTCATATTCCCCACTATTAATTAACAAATTCCCAACCCACTCTACACCCAAATCATGGGGAATACAGGTGTATAAAGATGCCACATCAACTGTCACCAACAAATCACCAGCTTCAACCTTAATTTTCTTGACTTTGTTTAAAAAATCAAAATAATCCCTAATAAAGGATTCTGTCTTCTGCACTATCTCAGGCAGAGTTCTGTCTATAAACTTATCTCAGGCAGCTAAACTGGGGTTGAATTGTGGTTACCCATCCATTCATCCAAATTATATTGGAATAAAGTATGAGAAGTACTTTGCTTTATTTGGAGAAGACAGTTCCCTCAAAGTAGTATTCTCTTATATACATGCGCAACCCTCCACCATCTTGTTAGTTAGTAAAAGAGACAGACATAACAGCAATGGAGGTTTATGATATCACTGTACTTGTAAATGATCTTATGGATGATGAGAAAGGTATCTTTGTATTTTAAAGTTTGTAATTACAAAATTCTTCTGGCAGCCATTACCAATAATAAGCTTAAAAGGAAAACCACAAGTAATGGTGAAGCACTGTGTCACACAAAAGAGACTTTAATCCACTGGTTTTGTGCTTTCAGCCCAAAAATTAGGCCTTCATCAGAACACACGGTTAAAAAACTATCCCATTTTTATAGCATCATTAGTACACATCAGACCAATCAGATCTCAGTTTTCTTAAAACTTAATATAAAAAATATATATGTGTGTATAAAATACATCCTAAATAATGCATTCATTTTTAACAAGCATATAAACTATTTACATTTAGTATAACAGGCTTTTCTTTTCAACACAGCTTTATAGTTGATACCATTGTTAAGCCCTGGTGCCCTGCATGCATCCAAAAGAACCTGTTATTTGAACCGTCTAAAATATAGTTCCCTCTCTTTGTCTCCATTGAAATCCACTGGAACATGATCTATAACTGTGAAAAGAAACTTAACACCGTCACTGTTACCCACACAGTTTAAAGTGTGCTTATAAAGAGCATTGTCCATATTTCTTTCTAATGGCCTAATAATGTTCATACATCCAGTTTTTAAGTTGCCTTTTGGTCTTCCCAATACAAATGAAAAACAGGTGGAGCATTTTGCCATGTATACCACAAAAGTAGATTTACAATTGAAAATGCCTGGAACATGCCACCTCTTGTTCTGGGTTACAATATCAAGCTGGTCCCTCTGAAATGTATTTACAAAAATTGCAGCTTTTGCATTTAAAAGTGCCAGTGTTAACTTGGGGCTTTTTTCTTGGTCTACTTTTTAACATTTCTTTGAAATTCCTTCCACTGAGCCTTCTAAAGAACCGACGTCAGGGACTGTCGGTTCTTCCACTCTAGGCTTTGCTGCTTTGTCCTTGCGCTTTTTGGCCGAAGCGGGCGGAGCATCCGGCTTTTATAATTACAACGCTTCCCAAAAACTAACCTGGCACAGTCTAACCTTCTCTTAATAGTGCGTTTGTTAAATCTAGCACAAGAGCGGCATCCAACAACGTCGTGCTCAGGCCCTAAACAAGGTATACACAAAGTATGGTAATCCCTATGAGGTATCTGTTTCCCACAAGAAATACAGTTATTCACTTTTTCTGACATCCGTTAAATACTGAGGCAAGAAAAAACCAAAATATTCTAGCGGGTACTTAGCCAACTTTGATTCGGTCTGAAACTCTGACTTCAGAAACTTTCAGAACGCCAACCTGCACTCGCAAAATTGCTTCTGCATCGGACCATGCGGCAAAAAAGACTGAGGATATGGCGTCGGTCATGCGCATTAGTACCCTGACGTACTGACGTCAGTCTAATGCGCCCTGACCGACGTCAGCCATATACTTTGGTATTCGGGCCGACTGGACAGCGGACTACCCAATAGTTAGGACTGCAGCAATGTGGAATGAAGAACATCTAATATTCTCCAGTTGTTGGACACTATTTTTGACTTCTTTGCTGCGACATTGACGTAACCCAATCCTTCTTGTCCTGTGCGTTTCCCCTCAGCCCCTCCTTTTCGTTTGTACTAATAATGTCATGCACAATTTTTGAAGGGTACCCTCTGTTTTTAAATCTAAAATGCAGTTCCTGCACTAACAGATATAACTGTGCTTCGGCACGTGTAAGTCTCTTAAGTCTTACTAACCGCCCCTTTATAATGTTGTATTTCACAAGTGGGATGCATACTAGAATAACTTAAAAGACCGTTACTTGCTACATTTTTATAACTGATGCTGGACCCCCCAAAAAAATCTTTACCTTCCTCTAATAACCTCTAAATCTAAAAAACAAATCTTAAAATTGTCCCAGCTACCAGTAAAATGCAAAAAAGAGGTGGTGCTGTTCATGTCTTCTATAAACAGCAAGAGCTCAGTTGGTGTTCCTCTCCAAATAAAAAACAAATCATCAATAAAACGATGGTAACTCTCAATTTTGTGTCTATTGGTGAACTTGGACACAATGTTGTTTTCCCAGTACGCCAAAACTAAGTTGGCATAATTGGGAGCCATCCCGGCATCCATCGCCACACCCTTGATTTGCAATATTCATTGTCAAACATGAAGTAATTGTATGAAAGAATGTTGTCCATGCATTCCAACATGAACCTACACTCTTCTAATTCATATTACCCACTATTAATTAACAAATTCCCAACCCACTCTACACCCAAATCATGGGGAATGCAGGTGTATAAAGATGCCACATCAACTGTCACCAACAAATCACCAGCTTCAACCTTAATTTTTTTGATTTTGTTTAAAAAATCAAAATAATCCCTAATAAAGGATTCTGTCTTCTGCACTATCTCAGGCAGAGTTCTGTCTATAAACTTATCTCAGGCAGAGTTCTGTCTATAAACTTAGAACATGGCTCTAACTTCGATGCTGGTGAGGAAACTCTAGGCCTGTAAGGGAGACAATGACCATCCTTGTGTATCTTTAGAATTCCAAAGAGATGCCCTATCTTGGTTTTGTCTACTACAAAAAACTCCTACATATTCCTGGAAATTAAACCTTCTGCCAAAGCTTGAAAAAGCCAAGAATACATTCTTTTGTAAGCTTTTAGGACATCAACTCTGGAAACTTTTTTATATACAGTTTCATCTGCTAATAAAAATTGCATCCCTTTCACATAATCATCAGAATTCACTATGACCATTGAACCTCCCTTTTGCCTGCACGCATAACCCTGATAGAAATATCATCCTTAATAGAGCTGAAAATCATTTGCTCTTCTGCAGTCATGTTATAAAATTTTATTTTACTACTTTTGTTTAACAAATCCCTAATTTCTGTTTCACACAAATCCTCAAATGCTTTTAATGCAGGTTGCATGGGTGGGTTGAAAGTGCTAGGTGTAACAAAATCACCCTTTTGTTTACCTTCTTGATTCCCCGTTAACAACTTTAAATTCAGTTTTCTGGTGTATGCTTTTAAATTAAAAAGTGTCCACAATGTCCGCCCTTCTAGAGGGCACAAAATTGAAGCCTTTCTTTAATAAATTAGTCTCTACTTCTGTAAAAACCCTGTGTGACAGGTTGTATATTTTAAAATCCATAGGCATTACCGTTACGTCTGATGCCATTTCTGATTTTTTTTCTCTGTGAAACAGAGGGTAAACACTGGCTTGAGTCAAAGTTTCGGCTACCTGCATCAGTGTCGGATTGTTGTAGCTGTTCAAATTCCTCCTCGGTGGTACATTTTGCTTCCCTGGTGTCACAGTCTCCCATTGGCCATGCTGCACTGTTTTTTTTCTCCTGCAGACTCTTCGAGCGCAGAGGGGATAAAAAAAACTTGGAAAATCTGCTGTTTTCTTGATTATAAAAGCCTCCATTCTCTCCAATGACTTCTTCCTCCCCTGTTGCAACGTTCTGCAATGATGTCAGCTCACCGAAGTATTGCTTGCTGATTCTGCCGATTTTAAAGGTGGAATTGCATTTCCTTTTTCTATAGAGCCTGCGATCCGGTTTACTTTCTTTTCTTTCATTTGCCTCAAAGAATTGTCCAAGGTATCAACATTAAACTGTATTCGCCTTAAAACATCGTCAATTTCTTTTGGTAAGGCAGCCAGACTGAGTTTATCTATAAGTCCATCGATCCACTTGACAAGCTTATGCTCCTCTTCTTCATGGTGTTCCTTAAGTACTTTAAGGAATGCCAAACCTGTCTTCACAGATCTTTTGCCATTTAAGAAAAGTGTTGCTAAAAATACCATTGGGAGTATTATGTACCTGCAGACCCTTAGGGATCAGTTTTACATCCGGACTGTATTTCAAAAAAGCAATGTCCCACTAAAGTTTTTTTATATTTTAAAAGGGAAGCAAGTCCTTAAACAACCATTCCTTGTCAAGAATGACTCTGGGCATGGAGTCCGATATCCCTGAAATGTCCTCTGCCTCTATTGTAATAACTGCTGGTGCTGCCATTAAATCCTTGACCATACCTCTCCAGAAACAATTCTGTTCATCTGGATGGTACGGCAACTCCACATCCACAGCTTTGTCAGCAGCTTGTGAATCCAAGGGAAATGAATGGTCACATTCAACAAACTGGTCTCCCTTCCTGCAGTGCTCCACTCTTGAGACATCTTGCAAGTAACAGAAAATATTCAAGAAAAAACTGCAGACTTGTCTCACCTTGTGTAACTTTTGTAAAATTAAAAGGAAAACCACAAGTAATGGTGAAGCACCGTCACAAAAAAAGACTTTAATCCACTGGTTTAGCGCTTTCAGCCCAAAAATTAATGGCAGCACCAGCAGTTATTATCATAGAGGCAGAGGACATTTTAGGAATATCGGACTCCATGCCCAGAGTCATTCTTGACAAGGAATGGTTGTTTAAGAACTTAGAAGCTTCCCTTTAAAATATAAAAAAATTCAGCGGGACAGTGCTTTTTTGAAATACAGTCTGGATGTAAAACGGGTCCCTAAGGGTCTGCAGATGCATAATACTCCCAATGGTATTTTTAGCAACACTTTTCTTAACAAATGGCAAAAGATCTGTGAAGACACAGGTCTGGCATTCCTTAAAGTACTTAAGGAACACCATGAAGAAGATGAGCATAAGCTTGTCAAGTGGATCGATGGACTTATAGATAAACTCAGTCTGGCTGCCTTACCAAAAGAAATTGACGATGTTTTAAGGCGAATACAGTTTAATGTTGATGCCTTGGACAATTCTTTGAGGCAAATGAAAGTAAACCGGGATCGCAGGCTGTATAGAGAAAGGAAATGTAATTCCACCTTTAAAATCGGCAGAATCAGCAAGCAATACTTCCGGTGAGCTGACATCATCGCAGAACGTTGCAACAGGGGAGGAAGAAGCCATTAGAGAGAATAGAGGCTTTTACAATCAAGAAAACAGCAGATTTTCCAAGTCTTTTTTATCCCCTCGGCGCTCAGAGAGTCTGCAGGAGACAAAAAAAAACAGTGCAACATGGCCAATGGGAGACTGTGACACCAGGGAAGCAAAATGTACCACCGAGGAGGAATTTGAACAGCTACAACAACCCGACAGTGATGCAGGTAGCCGAAAATTTGAATCAAGCCAGTGTTTACCCTCTGTTTCGCAGAGGAAAAAAATCAGGAATGGCATCAGACATACAGGTAATGCCTATGGATTTTAAAATATACAACCTGTCACACAGGGTTTTTACAGAAGCAGAGACTAATTTATTAAAGAAAGGCTTCAATTTTGTGCCCTCTAGAAGGGTGGACATTGTGGACACTTTTTAATTTAAAAGCATACACCAGAAAACTGAATTTAAAAATTTAAAGTTGTTAATGAGGAATCAAGAAGGTAAACAAAAGGGTGATTTTGTTACACCTAGCACTTTTAACCCACCCCTGCAACCTGCATTAAAAGCATTTGAGGATTTGTGTGAAACAGAAATTTGAGATTTGATAAACAAAAGTAAGATAAAATTTTATAATATGACTGCAGAAGAGCAAATGATTTTCAACTCTATTAAGGATGATATTTCTATCAGATGTATGCATGCAGACAAAGGGGGTTAAATGGTCATAGTGAATTCTGATGATTATGTGAAAGGGATGCAATTTTTATTAGCAGATGAAACTGCATATAAAAAAGTTTCCAAAGGTGATGTCCTAAAAGCTTAAAAAAGAATAGATTCTTGGCTTTTTGAAGCTTTGGCAGAAGGTTTAATTTCCAGGAATATGTATGAGTTTTTGTAGTAGACAAACTCAAGATAGATATGATATCTTTGGAATTGCAAAGGTACACAAGGGTGGTCATTGTCTCCCTTACAGGCCTATAGTTTCCTCACCAGCATCGAAGTTAGAGCCATGTTCTAAGTTTACAGACAGAACTCTGCCTGAGATAGTGCCGGCGACAGAATCCTTTATCAGAGATTCTTTTGATTTTTTTAAGCAAAATCAAGAAAATTAAGGTTGAAGCTGGTGATTTGTTGGTGTCAGTTGATGTGGCATCTTTATACACCTGCATTCCCCATGATTTGGGTTTAGAATGGGTTGGGAATTTGTTAATTAACAGTGGAAAATATGAATTAAAAGAGTGTAGTTTCATGTTGAAATGCATGGACAACATTCTTTCATACAATTACTTCATGTTTGACCATGAATATTTATTGCAAATCAAGGGTGTGGCGATGGGTACCAGGATGGCTCCCAATTATGCCAACTTAGTTTTGGCTTACTGGGAAAACATTATGTCCAAGTTCACCAACAGACACAAAATTGTGAGTTACCATAGTTTTACTGATGATTTGTTTTTTTATTTGGAGAGGAACACCAACTGAGCTCTTGCTGTTTATTGAAGACATGAACAGCAGCACCTCTTTTTTGCATTTTACTGGTAGCTGGGACCATTTTAAGATTTGTTTTTTTTAGATTTAGAGGTTATTAAAGAGGAAGGTAAAGGTTTTTTGGGGTCCAGCATCAGTTATAAAAATGTAGCAAGTAATAGTCTTAAGTTATTCTAGTATGCATCCCACTTGTGAAATACAACATTATAAAGGGGAGGTTAGTAAGACTTAAGAGACTTACAAGTGACGAAGCACAGTTATATCTGTTAGTGCAGGAACTGCATTTTAGATTTAAAAACAGAGGGTACCCTTCAAAAATTGTGCATGACATTATTAGTACAAATGAAAAGGAGGGGCTGAGGGGAAATGCACAGGACAAGAAGGACTGGGTTACATCAGTGTTGTTAACCTTTAACCTTTACCATAGACAGCAAAGAAATCAAAAATATAGTGTCCAACAACTGGAGAATATTAGTTTCTAACAGTGATCGTCAGATGGTAGTAGGAGAAGCCCCCATTTTTATTAACACAAGAGCAAGGAATTTCAAAGAAATGTTAGAAAGTAGACCAAGAAAAAAGCCCCGAGTTAACAGGTAATTTTAATTGCAAAAGCTGCAATTTTTGTAAATTCATTTCAGAGGGACCAGAATTTGATACTGTAACCCAGAACAAGAGGTGGCATGTTCCAAGCATTTTCAATTGTAAATCTACCTTTGTGGTATACATGGCAAAATGCTCCACCTGTTTTTTGTTTTATATTGGGAAGACCAAAAGGCAACTTAAAAACAGGATGTATGAACATTATTAGGCCATTAGAAAGATAAATTTGGACAATGCTCTTTACAAGCACACTTTAAACTGTGTGGGTAACAATGACCGTGTTAAGTTTCTTTTCACAGTTATAGATCATGTTCCAGTGAATTTCAGTGGAGACAGAGATGGGAAACTAGATTTTAGGGAGTTCAAATGGAAGGTTCTTTTGGATGCATGCAGGGCACCAGGGCTTAACAATGGTGTCAACTATAAAGCTGTGTTGAAAAGAAAAGACTGTTATAATAAATGTAAATAGTTTATATGCTTGTTAAAAATGAATGCATTACTTAGGATGGATTTTATACACACACACATATATATATATTTTATATTAAGTTTTAAGAAAACTGAGATCTGATTGTTTTGATGTGTACTGATTCTTCATCTTCTTTCAGCTTTTCCCGGTTAGGGGTCGCCACAGCGGATCATCTGTCCGCTCATGACTGGCAGTGGAGTTTTACGGTCTCGAGTTGCCAGCCCGGTGCCCAACCTTCCACAGAAGGCATACACACACACACTCACACCTAGGGCCAATTTGGAGTGTCCAATACACCTATTTGATGCTATAAAAATGGGACAGTTTTTTTAACAGCTTGTCCTGCTGAAGGCCTAATTTTTGGGCTGAAAGCTCTAAACCAGTGAATTAAAGTCTCTTTTGTGTGATACTGTGCATCACCATTACTTGTGGTTTTCATTTTAATTTTACAAATGTTACACAAGCTGTGAGACAAGCCTGCAGTTTTTTCTTGATTTTCTGTTACTTGCAAGATGTCTTTGAATAATGATAAGCTAGTTTTCCAAGACAAAAACATCTGATGGAGCAGAAGCAGCTGTCTCAAAGGGAAGTAAGGTAAGTTTTTCTAGAGCTTGAGGTCCAGTGATGGCGTTACCACCACACCTTCAGGAAATGAAAATGGAGTCCTAAGTCAGACAAGCCAAAATGACTGAAACACCTGCATGCACCTTCACTGAGGCACAATATTACCCTGATTTGTAAAGGTCAGGCAGGTAGCCAAGGATAATGGACATTAATGCATAAGCCAGATCCTGAACTCTCTTTTGCCACCAAAGGAAGAATCTTCTTTACTTAGCTAGGTTTGCCGTTCTTGTCTTGGGCTTCGAAGTCTCTACCAGTACATGGGGCACCTCCTCTGAAAACATGTGCCTAAAAGAGTATGAATGCAACACTGTCCAGTCTGTCAGCCTAGAGTCTGTAGGCTCTGGTTTACAACAGACCTCTACTACTGAGTCAAGAGATCCACACGCTGACACAGCAGAGCAGGTTCTGTTCCTACAAGGCTCAAGCAAGGAGGACCAATGTTACCCAAGCTAAAAGCTAATCTTTAATCTTTTGCATCATCCTGGGGACAAAGAGTATTAAGAGGAGAAGCACAGAGAAACAAACCTGCCCAGCTTATGGAGAAGGTAGCCGTTGCCCATTCGCCGACTACTTGTGCCAAGGTGCAAAATGTCTTGAGCTGTTTAGTGCAAAAGCAAAAATATTTATTGCTGTCACACCCCAGCTGCAAACAAAATAAAAAAATATGACTTTTCATCATCATTTTGAGTAAGTTTAACTTTGCCCTCCTGAGCTGATCTGCCAATGATTCTTCTTGTCTCTTGGGACAAATCATAAGCTTGCACAGCCAAACTACACAACAGGTAGGAGTGCTCCCCTCCCCCTTGTTGATGTACCACCTCACTGTTATGTTGTTTGTTATGATGCACACAGTCCATGGGTGACGAATTGTTTTTCAGGCATTTGTTGCTAATATTACTGAAATAATTATTTGATACTAACATATTTTTCTTCCGGTTGTAGTACCATGCCCCTTGCTTGGATTCTCATTTCTCTTGAGTAACACCCCCCCCTCCCTGTATACATCTGCGAAGTCTATGGTGACCATCTGAGTACTGGACTTGGTTTGAAGTACACACCTGATTAATCTACACTTGCTGAATCCACCAAGAGAGCTACATCTTCATAAAGGAAAGTTGAGAGCTACATCTTCATAAAGGAAAGTTGAGAGACGGGGCACTGCAGAGACTGGGTAATCTGACTCCATCTGTTTATCAGGTATATATAGGTTCATAGGTTATATAGGTTCATAGGTTAGTATGAGGCTAACTGCCCTTGTGGGCCATTTTAAGCCTAGCCAATTACCCCATGTGAGAATCAAACCCTGCACCTTGTGTCTGCAAGGTAAACACCTTAACCATTATGCCATCCTCCCACCCAAAATAAACAGCTTTTGCAAGGCTCAAACCCAAAGACCCTGCACACCCTAGTCAGGGTGATTTACCACTAAGCCATGACAGATACAAATAAACACCCTCTGCAAGGATCAAACCCAGTACCCTGCACACCATAGCCAAAGTGATTTCCCACTAAACCATCTCAGATACCTCATCTCAGGTACCACTATAGCTTTTGCAAATGTAGCCTTGCTAGGTATACTATCAGTAGGAAAGATGCATACACTCTTAGTAATTCCTTTGCAGAAATTTGGCTCATCTGAATTACTAATTGAAAGTAGTTGGTTAGAAAGAATAGCTTATCTGAGGGAAGGAAGGCCCTCTGCATCCAAAAATGATCTCAGAAAAAGAACTTCCTGCAGTGGTATCAGGTAGGCCTCTAAAAGGTCGATCGAGAGAGAGATACCTAGATTCTGAAATGAAGAATTTATTCGGCATCCTCCAGGGTTGATACTTATATGTTCATAGGTGTGTACTAGGCTAACGGCCCTGGAGCCTTTACAAGCCTAGCCCATAGAAGTGCCCTGGCATCACGGCACCCAACGTTAGTTCCCAGTGCCTCTATCAAGTAGAGCCACTGGAGTGATCCCCGTGGTGAACTTTCTATTACCCATCCACTCATCAAACTTTCTTTGAAGAAGGACAGTGAGATGCTCTGCTTGATATGTATGGGAAGTGTATTCCAGAGCATGAACAGTCTCTGGGTGAGGAACCGGTTGAGGTCTCTGGAGCATGTGGTCCAGAGGAATTGGGATTTCTTTAGATGTAGGATTTCTAACAGAGCTGGGTCAGACATGGCTTTGTAAGTCAAGCAGAGATTGCTTCTAAGCAGGCGATACAAGACAGAGAATAGCTGGAGTCTGTTTGTGTAGGACATGTGTTTAATGCCCAAGATACTCTTCATGAGGTTCATAGGAAATTACCAGGCTAACGGCTTAAGAGCCCTTACAAGCCTGCATAGGGCTACAATCTGCCCCCCTCTCTGTGCAGGAAAGTCCCTATCTGGCTAGTTTTACCCTAACCAAAAAAAAAGGCAGATGTCTGCAGATTTTACAACAAAGACATTTTCCAACTTTAACATTTACAAAAAAAATTATTTTGTATGCAAAACACCTTAATATTACATTGAGCAAATGATACAACTCAAATTCTACAGGTGCAAACTTTTATGTTGGTAACAAAGTGATGCCAAGTTTTTGCACTGGTTGCAGGTATGGTTTTGTCCTGCAAAATTTCACATTTCCATAAAGAATGTCCCATTTTGGATATCTGAAAAAGTTCATAGGTAGGTACTAGGCTATCGGCCCTAGGGCCCATACAAGCCTAGCCAAAAAATATACCATGGCTTTCGCCACCCAAGAAAATTATTTTCCTGTGCCCCTGTCGAGCAGAGCCGCAGAAGTGATCCCCGGGGTGAATTGCAACCCTAGATGTGAATGCCCTTCTGCAAAATGCAACTACTGCAGACAGGCACTTTGTAAACATTCAGGGTGAACAGAAAGGAGGTGAATTAGTATTAAAACCCCCTGCTTCAAATTTGACAAATCTTATATGTTCCCTGGCTATGGGCAAATATATGCAGGCATCTGTTAGATCTAGTGTACCCATGTATGCCTCTGGAAGAGCAGCTGAACAATGCCTTGCAAGGTTAACATTTTGAATGTTGGTACTTTTAGAAATATGCTTAGGCTTGACTGGACTAGAACTGGTCTCCATGGTCTCTCTTTTCTTAGAGCTGGAAGAGGCTACAGTAGAAGCCTGTGTCATCATCTTCTTTTGACAAAGGTACAGCCAGAAAGCCAGGGTGGGGTAAAATGTCAGGGGGCTCATTCTTCATTAGTGGCATTCAGTTTCTGAATACTGGTAATGTATTTGCCAAAGAACCTTACCACTCAGTGTGTGGTTTAAAGTACTACCAGCATTTAGAAATGAATGCCAATAATACATTTCCGTCAGGGCTGAAGCAATCATGCCTTAAGTATAGGCATAAAAGTAAAGTTTGTATGCACATGGTAAACCCGTCCTTATAGGTTCACAAGTACTTGGCTAGGCTATTAATGTGTAAATATCTTAAGAAGCCCAGATTTATTAAATTCTACACAAGTGGCTTACTACAGTTTAAAGAAGAGAAAGGACCTTTTTTGTCCTTAACTTAAAGATGAGGAGGGCAGAAGACTGGGAAGTTCCCTGGCTGCTAAAAGGGTTAGCTACACTTCTACCCTTTGGTACTCCCTCTCTCTCTCTCTCTCTCTACAGCATGAGTAGTTCATGGAGAACAGGGTGAACAAAGTCTCTGTGGTTTGTGGGTACTGAAGGGATACCTGAGAAATGTGATCATTTGATGAACTTAAGTTTGTAACCCTTTTTTCAAAACTGAACTTCCTATTAGTCTTATTTGATGGTCTCCCACTGTCTGACAAAGAGGCCTAACTGGCAAGAGGTGGAGGGATGAGTTTGTTCGAGGTTATCAACTGGGGTGGATAATGTGGGGAAGGGGAGGGGAAAGCATGGAAGATTTATAACTCTTTCTTCTCTGGGTCTCAGTCCTGAGGGGCCACAGGCTTTCTCTTCTGGTCATCTTGACTTTTCTTTCTTACAGTGAGCAGTCTTATTTCTGGTGTTTGCTTTTATCTTGCTTTTGCTAGAAAAGGACAACTTCTGGTATGGAAGTTGTTACTCTAACAAAAAAATGCATGACAGTACTGGTCCCCTCCTCCAGCACACATTCTGCAGAGGGTCCAAAACACATCTCCTTATCCTGAGGATCACTAAGGAGTTCTGGTTTCACAAGGTCTGGCAAAGGCTGAATCCAAAGGCAAGCCTGACTACATAATATTGATTCTACAGCTGTTGTCCTGCATAATGCATTGACAGCATCAAATTCATATACATTTTTTTTTAATTCTGACACTCTCCCAGTGTAATATAACCCTCTGGCTATTGCCTAGATTCAGCATCCTTTCAAACTCAGATCCCCAGATTGCTCGTTCCAAGTACCCTTCAAGCATGACCCTTCACCAGGTGGATTTCTCCAACTCATTGAGAAACTGACCTCAATGATAACTCAACTGTAATCCACGGGAGTGAGGGATCCTTCAAGGTACTGTAAGTGTGGAGCCATAAGCCATCATCTTTATGGCCACTGGTGAAAGTCTCTACCTGAGTGAATGGAAGTCTCTGCCTTAACAAGTGACTAGGGCAATGGCATAAGAGACATTGTCGCAATCACCCTTCCACCCAAGTGGATGGACCTGTGAGCCTTTTGGTCTCCACTAGAGGTTGCAGAGACATCTGGCTTCCCAAACCCTCCCCCTGAGAGAGGAGAGTTGGATTATATACACACTTTATGGAGTGCTTGGCTAACTGGGAAATGATGTTGCACAGTTCATTTCTGTATCCCCTCAGCCTTGTACTTGAGTTGGGAGAAGAGAGTCCCCTAAAATTTCAGCATGTGTGTTTAGCAGTTTAAGACCCTGATGGCTACTACAGCACAGGTGTAGGTCTTCTTTTCCAGTCTATCAATAATCTTTTTCTCCTCAAAATTAGGAATTATATTACTTATTGAAGGCACACTAGCTCCTTTGCTGACATCTTTGGATATCACAGATGGAGTTGCAATAAGGTTCTTATGCAAGTATCTGATGTAATCCTCCACCCTGTAAAAAATGGTTAGGCTTTCTGGGAACAGGAGTCTAGGAATCTGACTCCAAAGGTGCATTAGCAAATGCATCAGCCAAAGTTTCAGTTAGTGGAGAAATGGCTAAGGGCTTATGCTGTGGTAGGCCCAAGAGCTCCTTGTACCAAATGTGGGCCAGAAACAAGTCCTTGGCCTTCCATCTGAAGTGGTCCTTAATCCTATAAGGGTTGTTTCAAATGAGCAACTGCTGAGGCAAAATGGGAAAGGATTTGGTTTGAGAGGGCAATGCCATCAACAATGCATGTGGCAGCCTCTGAAAGTAACAGTTCAGGGGCTTCCATGGGAACAGAACAGGTGCCCCCTCAAGCCTAGGGAGAGCTCTGGACTCCAGTGGAATGTCACAGGTCTCCCACTACCTGGTTACATCTGCTCAGGCCACAAGCAAAAACCAAGGTAAGCATGAAAATCTTTTTTTTTTTGGGGGTGGGGGTCTGCTCCTCACAGTCAGTGCAACTAACCTTTTAAGAATCTGAGACGGACATCCAGGAATACTTAATGCCCAAAAGTTACATCAGGCATGCAATAGAAGTACAGCAATGAAATGCACTCTCTCCAGTGGTGTTCTTAGCTGTAAAAAGAAAAAAAAAATTGGGATGCCAGCCAGGCTGCCGGTTAGATTGATGTCATGTTAGAACTGTACACTGATCTTGACAAAAATTGTGGCAAGAATAAACTGAAGATGGTGCAGGCGGATGTCACACTTACACCACTAATGTCCTGACTGCCAGGGAAAAGCCACCCACCTAGCTTGATAAAGGAAGGGTGCTAAGCTCTGGGCATTAGTCTGATCATCAGGCTCTCTGTGGCTGAAGTTCCAACCACTGTTACTGCAAAAGTGAAACATACAGTGAACATCTGGCATAACAACACTATTCTAAAAAAAAATTAGGCAGGGGATAGGTATTTTAAAATTATAACCTCATCTCTACAAAACAAACAAGTTGTTTTTACTGAATATTATAAAACTGACAAAGCAGGCCATCTCCATTCTACTTTAACCATGAATTCAAACAAAAATAATTTTATGGGCCAGGCTTCCTTGTAACCTGCATGCTTCTGGGACCTACTCAAGAGGAACTCCTTATAAATGCACTGGTGACAAATGACTGAAGACTTGCTGGTTGAGACTGCCTTGAAGAAAACTGTGAAAGATCTCAGTTCAAATAACATGAGCTACAATAAAATGAAACTATCTAACATAACCAAAAAAGTAAGCCAGACAAAAAGTAAGAGATGCCCGTTGTTTGACATATGTGCACTAGAAAACATGGTGTTCATTTTAAATAATTGATATGGCTCACATTATCAGACCTCCTACTGTCTGGATGGTTTAGATGTACATTGGATGAACTGTGGCGTTAGATATGCTCCTGACTGGACAATGTATGACACAGTACGGCTTACTCAACTTCAGCAATAAGCTCGTTTTCATTTACATCAATGTTCCTGGCATCAATAACTTAAAAATGTAAATGCATAAATATATTCACTCTGACCTGCTCAGCTTGTATTCCATAAACATTTGTTACACATTTCATTTGCCTGCATGCTACATTTCTCCGAGAAGTTTTTGAAAGTTTAATAAACTCACAGGGAAATTCAGTTATAGTTTCTGCTAAAATAAGTCCAGCAGTAGAGCATACTTACAGAAACACAAGAACAGCGTGTCTACACACATTGCATAAACGCTGAAAAAGCCATGGGCAATGAGGTATGATCCCACAATCACAGTCTGTAAAGCAATAAATGAAACATGAATTATCAATAATACAGTATTATCAATTACAAAGAATCCAACAGACAGGGTGGATGGCTGGAAAATAGGATGATCAGGCACAAAGACACCAAATGTCAGTATAAACATGAATACATGAATGAAAACCATGCCAAATTCTAAAATGTAACCTGTTAGAACCAGTGTGATTCCTCTTTAAGCTGTAAGAATTCATTTATGGTATGTTGCAACTGAATAAATTGATCAGGTTACAGCAAAATTTTATTACTATATGTAAACCCCAGGTTGTGGATCTGCTTTGCTTTATTGGTGTTTTTCACTTGTTCTTGGTTTTCTGATCAGGTTACATGTCTAGCTACCAATACTATTATTTATGACAGTTAGCTGACTGCATTGTTCCCAATGATTGAAAGCCCATTTACAGATCAGACCACAAAGAAAACGTCCAGCTGCATACAACAGTTTACAGTCATTTTGGAGCATCGATATTACTAAATGTAACAGTAAATACACTACAACTGTAACAGAGTTTGCAGTTTTATAGTACTGTAGTTCATCCATGCAATTGTAACACCTCATGAGTGATACAGGACTCCAACATAACAAAGGGGAATAGAAATATACTCACTGGACAAGTGGGAAATAGTAGAAGTTGGAGGGTACAAATACTGGACATAAAATAACTGCTACAGGACATCTAGTAATACTTTAATAAACTGGTGCTCACTTATAGAAGTAGTGCATTAATCAATACAGCTTCAGTAACTGCAAAACAAACTGCCTACAATGATTTTTCTTTTGTATGTATTTTCTCCTCCATGCCTGCTGACCATCTGGTTCACAACCATACATAGAACTCGAATTTCCCCGAATGATCTTCACATGGAGTGTGGCACATTGATTATCCAGACAGTCATCGTGAGATTATTTATTCAGTTACGGCTGATATGTCAACCCCTGGTGTCTAACAAGCAAAATTTGTACAGCAAGGACATTCTATGCCACCCCTTGGAGAGAGAAAATCTCCAACATAAACACACTGATGGCTACAATGCGTAAATGAGCCGTCTGGCAGAGTCAACTGCATGTTCGTAGCCTATAAGCTACATGCTGTGAAAAAACGCCTTTAATGGACATAAGCACAGGTGTGTGTGTGTGTGTGTGTGTGTGTGTGTGTGTGTGTGTGTGTGTGTGTGTGTGTGTGTGTGTGTGTGTGTGTGTGAGAATCACAGCCACTATCAACTTTATATTGCTATGCTTCTTCCTTACAACTGTATTCCTAATGCCTTGTACCTTGAAATTTCCTAAATGTGCCCTCCAAGCTAAGACTATTGTGTCCATGGTTAAAGGTCAGATTGTGAGGTTCCTACAACACGGGCACTTTCTGACTTGGTTGGACCACCATTCTAACCTCCTGGTAATACAGGATAGCTTGGTATAACATTGTCCAGGGGCAGTGCATGTTGGCTCAAGTTGCTTCTTGGGTGCCACTGGAATGTTCTCATGTGCATTCCTGCCAGGAGGTCCACCAGAATTGTGGAGGCTATGAATCCTAGTCTTCTTAGAAATTCCCTGGCTGTGACTACTTGACTGTCTGTCAACTTTTGAAAGTACTGTGCTAAAGATTTCAATTCTTCTTGAGGGAAGTTGATCACGTGGTTGTTAGAATCCAGTGAGGGGTAGAAGAAACGCTCCTTTTTTGGATGGGTGAGAGTTGACGTGAGGACGATGGAGAATCCCAGGTCTTGGAAGCAGTTCCCTCTCTCTATATCTCCTCTTTGGATGTGGGGGTAAATGTAAAGGCCACTAGCTGTGAAATATACAATTACTGGAGTCATGCAATACCTAAAATGCAGTAGCCAATCCAAAGGGCAAGGACCTAAACTGATAATGGGAGTCCCCAGTTTTCAATTTGAGAATGAAAACATTGGACAGGCCATATTCACAACCCACTGGCTACACAATAACTTTCTGCATGCAGTCAGGCTATGGCGTGTACATTACAGAATGCAAACGAATGCAACTGCCAAAGAAAAATAATTACATGCCTCAGCTGGGACATGAACTAATCTGTTTGGAACACTTCTTGAACTGCAAATGGTGACTGTTAGCAAACACTTCGAGATCTCTGTATCCCTGAGCAGGCGACTATTTTCTAATACACAACTGTGCATTTACAATGAATGAAGAATGAGTAAATGACACAATGCATTATTAGGAGACAGGTGAGTGAGAGTGGGGAAGTTGAAGAGGAACTGGAAAGGCTGATATTTAAGAGTCTTAAAGGAGTCTTATTTCAAAGAGAGGGTGCTGAGGCCTTGGAAGGCACAAGCAGAAGTAGCAGTAGACTGCCAGTCAACAAAGCCCCCCCCTCCAGAAGCTTTGAAGAAATGTACAGGGATGGGTAAAAGGAGGGGTCAGTAATAACATACCAGTGGAAACACATTCACCCCAGACATCAAGACAAGACCACCATCCATAGACAAAATCACTATACTGCCTCCTAACTTTTAATACATTAGTAATCCTCTTATTGTATACTTCTGCTAAAACAAATAAAAATCTTACCAGTATTGGGACCCAGTAATAATTTAATATGGGGACAGTGTCTTTCACTATCTTTATTCGACCCGAAAAGAAGAAAAAGGCAAGGACACCTGTGAATGACAAAGAGGAGGGTAATCAGTAATACACGAAGCACAAAGACTCATTCAACAAATCCCATAAGAATAAGGTGATATGCAAAACACTGCTCAACATAATTTACTTAACAAACCCTAATAAAACACCATAAAACCTGGTCAGCCAGTATTGACAGACATACCTTTCAGTACTCAGTTTTTGTCTATAATAATGTTGGACTTCCCTGGTAAACAAATCTGTCGGACTCCCCAAGTAAACAAATGTTAAATAAATAAAATAAAATGTTAGAAAAACTCTGGTCCTGCATAAAGAGCTACTCTTAAATGATTGTTTGGTAGCAAATGTTTAATACTTGAAGACCCCCTGCCAAAAAAAAATTTGCTTCCTTAGAAGCTGATTTTCAATTCAACTCACATGCATTACATGCAAGGCAGGCAAAGGTCATGTGACACAAACTGCAGAGACCTTAAATGCATACAGCGATATAGTGAATACGAATCTAAGAGGTGGTGTAAGAAAACGAAAAAGAGAAAACAAAAAGTTAACATTGGACCCAGCAGCATTGCTTAGCATGCACTGGAGGATGAGAAAGACATAAAATCTGCTGCCTCTGTTTCCTTACTTCCTGCGGATGACAAATTCAACATCAGATTTACCTCACAGATCTGAAACAGTAACAAAAAAAAAAAAAAAAAAAAACAGAAATAAAAGTCTTTTAAAAACTATCGATATAAGAATATAGTTATATGCAAGCAAGGTCTGGAAGATTTAGGATTTTTGCATGGAAGTACTAGCATAGGTGTTATACCCCAAGCAGAATCCAAATAATTTTTTCCTCATGTAGGTGGCAAACGTTGCAGGTGTGATAGTGAAGGAAGCGGTAATTGGGAACATGTTTTCTGAAAATATAATGAGACGGCAGACTTTAAAAATTGCCTGCAGACTACTCTGTCAGGAATACTGGATGAGCAAATAGGTGTAACTAACTAAAAAAAAAATTTTGAGCTGTGAAGAAGAATTCCCTAGATACAGTAAGGCCTTGTCAAGTTTAATTCTGGTGGCAGCCAAAAAAAAAAAGCAGTTACTTGAAATCAAATCAAAGTCTAAACCAACTGGATTTGATGTACTGAATAAAAAAAGCAGTTACTTGAAAACAAATCAAAGTCTAAACCAACTGGATTTGATGTACTGAATATTGTTAACAGAGATAAATGAAATGGAAGTGGGATCTTTAGAAAACAGAAATTGTGGGAACACATGTAAAATAATGTTTTGGAGGAATGAGATTTAAGGGAATGCAGAAATTTATCAATTTATGTAATTCTGGACTGATAACTACAAAAAATAATATATGTGATATATCATTTTCCAACTGTTAACATGGTTTGTTTTCTTTTATATAAACGTAGGTTCACCTATATCTCAAATAATAATTCAATAAAGGTGTTAAGAATAGAGATTTCTGACTTCTAACCATCTTGCTCAAGGTTAAGTAGAGCACTTGGCTTTAGGCCAACAGAAAACTGCACTTAATGTTTCTGCCCTTTTCATTAGAGTCTACAAAACAAAAAAAAATCTAGAATTTTACACAACTGATCACTTTAACTAAATTTCTTACTAAAGTAAAATGTACAATTACAACAGCCAAGAAAATCTATTGAAGGATTAATTCTTATTTATTTGCACAACCTGTTCAGCACAGTTCGACTTAGCATAGTGTATTTTTCAACACAGGTTTGGGGAGAAAAGCTCCAAGAAATATTTCATCTGATGGTGTCAATCTTCATTCATTCATGACAGTTGGGTTACGGTTCTGTCCTCGGAACAGACTTGGCCATTGTAACAAACTCGCTCCAGCCAGAAACTCTCGAGCTAAGGTTACCCATAGTGCCTCTCTTCCTTTTCCTTTAGATCTTGTTTGCCGCGTAGAGTTTCAAGATGCAACAGGCCATGCTCTCAAGCTAAGTGCTCTCAAGCTAAGTGTTTATATTTCTATACATTTCTTGATATTTTTTCTACTTTAAAACTCCCCTTTTGATATTTCTTGGTCGCTCTTTTATATTATTGAATTAGTGTCCAAGTGCCGTTTTGCCTACCTTTCTCTACTCTTCTGGTATTTCTTCCTTACCATACTTGGTATAGGACTCTTCCTTCCCTCTTACCTCTGGTAACTCTCAAATACCGCTGTCGGTATTCTTTCACTTCTTCCTTTTTCTTTATACCCTTCTGGGTATTTCTTGCATTACCATTGTTGATATCTTAATTTAAAAAAAAAAAAAAAAAATCTTTCGCTTGCTCTGTTTTTTTTTCCCCGTTTGTGTGTGTGTGTGTGGATCGCATGAACGTTTTTTCATTGTGGTGATTTATCTCAATATGGCTGACAAAAAAGGTACCACAGGCTTTAAACAATGTGACAAATGTGGCAGGAAGATGCCAATGATGGGCATCTTTCTTGCGTGTATTATTTAGGAGAGCCGCATTTACAAGTCCAACCTCTGTGCAAACTCTTAAGGGCTTTAGTGCCTGCACCTTGGCACAACGCAAGAATAAAATGATCTTAAAGGGGTTGTTAAAAACCCCCTTTTCAGAGGCTTTTTCTGAGGTGGAGATGTCAAAACCTCCTAAAAAGGAGGCACAAAAGAGGAGCCACTCAGTCCCAGTGTCTCCTCAGTCACAGGAACCAAAATCATCTATAGGCCAAGTTCTATAGAACTGAAGCCTAAACAACCAAAATTGGCCCTGACATATGTCTCAGCACCGGACTGCTGTCTTTTTCCAGAGAACCAATTACTACAGTTGCCATGGTACCAACCCCCTCCATGGTACTGCAGACCCTCTCGGCACCAATAATAGTTTCCCCTTTAAAATTGGTCACTTCCACCCCAACACAAGTTTTTGTTATGGTGCCGAAGGTCGAAACCCTAGCCAGGACTTGTTATTCCCTATCCATTGACACCTTTGTTGGTCAGCAGCTCAGTCCCTTTACTGATTGACCATAATCACCCTCGGGAATGTCTATTCATTCCACAAGGAGCCTTTCAGAGCTTGATGTAGTTAGACTGGTGGATCAGCTGTTAGCGGCTAGAGGTATTCCAACCCCATCTAGGACCTCCCTCCCACCCGGAGTCAAGGTTTATTCTCCACGGACTCCAACTTATCTTCCTCCTTCAACCTCCCCGCAGGATTTGGAGCCCTCGATGCCAAAGACTATCTTGGTGCCATCTTCTTTGGCACCAATGGTGGATCTCACCTTGGTTTCGAAACTCATTCTGTGGACCTCGGCTCTAGTATGGCACCGATTTTTCTATGGTTCCAGTTGCTGTAACAGTTCTGAGTCCTCTCACGGCTCCTTCTTTGGGGGCGGGCTCATCAGAACAGGATGTGACCCCAGTTCCGAGGTTGTCTTTCTCAGTTCCGAGCTCCCATCCCTCTTCAGGCAGGCCTGCCTTTCAGATTATGGAGAGAAAGCTTGCCTCAGCAGGCTCACAGTTGGCAGCCTCGATGTCGGAATGTCATATCTGTGTGCCCTATGCTTCACAACTGTCACAGTCTACCACATTGGGGCAGCATGCATGGGAGCAGCAGGACACCCTACTGGAGGGTACCCTCTCTTCAGAGTCCTCTTCAGAACTCTTCCCGATGAGCCACCCCATAAGGGATCGTGCAAGAGGAAGCACGTTGATTCTCCAGAAGAATCTTACATCGAGGATACAGACTTTAATGAAGGGGAAGGATCCCCATAGTTGCCCTCTGAAGATGTCTCCTTTGGAGACATTCTAAAAATCTTAAAACAGAGGGTGACTGGAAGCCCATGAACTCTTCCTCTGAGGAATCTGTTTTCTTGCAGGCTTTCCATGCCCAACCTTCTACTTCCTGGGTGACCCCATCTGCAGATGAGTTAGTCAAGCTCATCATGCAGCATGCTTGGAAGGCCCGTGACACCATAGAGCCAATCCCCTGGAGATCTGTCAAAATACTCTCTCCTCCAGAGGATCAACCCCATTGGTCCAAGGATTTAGCAGTAGATGCTATGGTGATGGTGGCAGCCAGAAAGAAGGAACTCGCAGAGGAGAGTTCTACTGTCCATCCTCCAAACCGAGAGTCTCGGACATTGGACAGATTAGGGAAGCGGGCTTATGCTTCAATGACCTTTGCCATTCAGTCATTGAATTATATGGCACATTATACCCATCTTCAAAGGGACCTGATCACTAAGCTATCAGGGACCCTAGTAGGAGCAGTGTCTGACGACGTACAGAACAAGGTTACCTCCCACCTTGTGACCCTAGAATCCATCTCCAACTCCTCCATGCAGTTGATTGCACATACAACCTACGGGGGAGCCAGAGCAACAGGTGCAGGCTTTGTCATGAGAGGTCATACCCGGATGCGCTTGTGTGACTTGGCAGACCCTTTCAAGTCTTCCTTCAATCAACACTCCCATTGATGCTTCCACGGTGTTTGGCCCAAAAGTTAGAGACACATTAGCCAGGTGTGAAAAGGACGAAAAGACCCTTTCTGCTGTGGGTATATATTTTTCCACTCCTTATTGACCCTATTCCAGGAATCAGAGAAGTGGGAAGATGTGGTTCAGGAAGTTCCAAGGGCCTTTTTGGGACACATGTGACGAGTTTTCTCGCCGAGGCAGAGGGGGGAACTCATCAGGAAGACACCCCTCCCCATGGAGAGGGGGCCTGCTTAACCAGGGTTCCAGAGATTCTTTCTCTGGGCAACCCCATCTGCACTCCTGAGGAGCGTCCCAATTGCTTACCTATGGAGACGGTCAGGGGAAGCTTCTATCTGCACCACTTAGCCTGGCATTCAATATCATCAGATTCTTGGGTGCAGACGATAATTACCAGAGGTTACCATATCCCCTTCGATTTTTGTCCAAGGCCGCAAAGGCGAATCCCTGATGTTCTACCCAGTCAGAGACAAAGCAGCTCAAGAAATTCAAAAGTTGCTCAGAAAAAGAGCCATCCAAATAGTCCCTCCATATCCTTCTAGACCAAGTAGGATCTGGATTTTACTCAAGATTCTTTTTAGTGCCAAAAAAGACAGGGGACTAGAGGCAAATTCTAGACCTCAGTATCTAGAACAAGTTTGTCAAACAGACAAAATTCTGGATGCTCACCGTTCAGTCTAGCCTTCCCTTTCTGGAGAAAGATGACTGGATGTGTTCTATAGATCTTCAGGATGCATATTACCACATAAAAATGGACAAGCGCTCCAGAAGATATCTCCGCTTCTGGCTGGGAGCCAGTCATTGCCAGTTTTGCGCACTGCCCTTTGGTCTCACCACAGCCCCCAGGGTGTTCACCAAATGCATGGCAATGGTAGCAGCTCATCTGAGACTGCAGGAATTCCGGGTGTTTCCATATTTACGACTGGCTCTTTTCTGCCCACACCAGGCATATACTGCTTAACGCCTTGTACTACACTCTCGGACTGGCAGGGCTCTTCAGCATTTCAATAAACAAGGAAAAGTCAAATCTGGAACCCACTCAAAACTTAGAATTCATCAGAGCAGCATTCAACTCGAGATCCTGTTTGGTTGCTCTACCTGTTCACAAACTACATGTCTGGTTGCTCTACCTGTTCACAAACTACAAAGGTTTAAGGTCACAGCTCCAAGCAATACTACCTCAAGACATAGTCCCAGCTTGCTTTAGTCTTACAAGTACTAGGATCAATGGTAGTGACAATCACCCTAGTTTTCCTTGCGAGATTCCACACGAGGCTGTTTCAATAGCTCCGAGTGTCACAGTGGTCTCTGTTAATGCACACCATGACTTACCCAATCTGCATAACAAATCGATGCAAGCAGGAGGTGAATTGGTGGACAAAGCCAGAAGAAGAGCTATGGAGTCATCCTTTTTCACCCCCTCAGCCCAAGGCTGTAGAGACCACAGATGAATCCCTGATGGGGTGGGGGGGGAATTTTCAGGGAAAGACAACCCAAGGCACTTGGTACCCCTTAGAGGCCAATTTGCCTATAAACATCCTAGAACTGAGGGCGGTAGTTTTAGTGTTGCAAGCATTCCAATCTGCCCTTCTGTCAGGGACAGTTGTTATCCAATCAGACATGTCTGTCATCTGGTACATCAACAAACAGGGAGGAACCAGATCCTACCCGTTATGTCAGGAAGCCATGAGAGTATGGCAATGGGTGATCACCTGCAACAGCTTTCTGATAGCAATGCACATTCCTGGGAGTTCCAACATGATTGCGGACAAATTGAGCAGATGCATTCTCCTGCCTCATGAGTGGTCTCTCAAGCCAATACTAGTGGCGGAGATCTTTCGTCTGTTGAGTCGGCCTTGCTGCGATCTGTTTGCATCTCCCGTGAGCCATAAATGCAGCAGCTACTTCACCTTAATCCCCCCTCAGGGGAGTCCACGAGAGATGCTCTTCTGCATGACTGGCCCCAGGACTGCTTTATGCCTTTCATCCCACTCCCCTAAAACCCCAGTTCTTGAAGAAAGCACAAAGGTTGATAAGCAAAGTGATCCTCGTTGCTCCTTATTAGCCCAGTCAAGTCTGGTTTCCCTTTCTTTGGCCTCACCTAGTTCACCGTCCATGAATGCTGGACCCAATTGCTGGTCTCCTGTCTCATCCGCAGGGGCTTATCCATCCCAACCTACCAACTCTCAAGCTGACAACTTGGTACCTCCACTTCCAGTAACTGCCAGGCAGAATACTCTATCTTCCCCAGTACAAAAGATACTTCTGGCTTCCCATAAACCGTCCACTAGGAAACTTTATCTTAGTAAATGGAAAGGATTTGTGATCTGGTCTCAAGGAGAAGGCCTAGACCGCTTTTCAGCCTCGATTAATAAGGCATTGGAATATTTGTCAACTTTACTCCAATCAGGAGCTTCAGCTTCTACTATTAGAGTTCATTTGGCGGCTATTTCAAATTTACATAATGGCTTTGATGAGTTTTCTCTGATATCTCACCACATCTGCAAAACCTTCTTAAAGGAGTACTGCACCCACAGACTCAAAAAACATGTTTAAAACATCATGGCATGATGTTTCCTCCACTTTAACAGCACTCTGGGATTAGTTACAGGATTTTAAATATTTTTATATGTAATTCCAGACTCTGACCACCTGGAGGCTGGCATATTGACGTGGTTTGGATAAATCAGGTTGTCATCCAGTATCCCAGAAATCACTGTTTGGCTCAAAAATGTTACATCATGCAGGCCGCCGTTTGCCTAAAGTTCCTGTCATTTCATAGATGTTGCATGAGTACAAAGTACTGAGTAAAATAGAACAGTGAAAGTAACATTCCCTGCTGCTGGATGACTACTTAAAACAGAAACAGTGCAAATGCCACAGAACACACTCAAAGTGCTGTTTACTGCTGCCTTTTTTTCTAATTTAGTTTAAATGGCACTAATTTGTGAGACAATGAATTCCAGTCCATTTACTTCTCCCCCATAACACTTAGCTTCCCTATCTGTCAAAGTCCTGAGGGTAATTTGACCTGGTAATTCCATTGTTTGCCAGATCTCAGCATGGTGCTTGACTCATGTAATTTAATCTTTGCTCTAGCATTTCCTTTGTTAGAGGGGACATTTTTTTGCTGCACTATAGCCATGACCTTACTTGACTGCAATCACATCCAATAAGGTCTTGCACCAAGGAGCTAAAGAATAAAACATTTATACTATTAACCAATGTAGATCTTTATTAATTTAAGTGTTAAGGTATCACTTCATGTTTCCACCTTGTTAAAAATTGAGATTTACATGTGCAAAGTGTGTTGGTATGCAGTGTTTGCCTTCATATGTTTTTACCCCACTGGTTGGTTTGCAAAAAAAACCTTTTGCAGTGTCCCTGGATTTGTCTTTGTACATACAAACCATATTGCTATATTTTCCCCTTCCTTTCTTCTCGTGTCCAGAAGTCACTTATAACAAAGTAAATTTTTTATTGATTTTTTTTTTTAATAAAGGACATCAAGGTTAACTTAACTTGAATCAGATAATGGATGCCACTGCAAAAAAATCACTGTTGAAATATTTGTACATGGACAAAATCCCTTACTAAATCTATTTGCCAGCCTCCAGTTCAGTTGGTGCTATGGCTTTAATATACTGGTGTGTTTGCTCATGCCTTCCAAATATCTCCACCATTACATACCAGTTTTGCAGTGTAGTAACCACACGACATGCCCATACACCTTTAGCCATCAATATGCAGCTACTCCTGTTCATGTGAGTATGTGAATTCATTTTCAGACTTAAGGTGTGGAAGCTGCACTGAATAATTCTAGGTGCTTGTTCAGGTTTCACATGGCGCTTGCTTAGAGCTACTCTCATGTTAAGCCACTATGAATATGTTGCACTGCCACCTCTGATACCAGGGTAATGTTTTAATCTTTCTATTCCCACACTGCACACTAGCAGTATCTGGTACAAATACAACAGAGAAGTATGCAAGCGATATATCACCTAAGCATCATTTGCCGTGCAGAATGTACAAGTATGCATACCAAATTTCTGTGTTACTACACTACTACTGAATAAAATGAACAGCACACAGGCTGGGGGAAGGACAAAGGTGCCATGACATCACAGAATGGGTGGGTCTTATTATTTTAGTCAGAATCAGATGACGGCTGCGGTGATGTCACTTTGGGGGTGGGAACGGATAAAAAAAAAAAAAAAGTACCTGCACTGCCTGGCCTCGATGATGTCAGTAATTGGGCGACTCCAGCAAGCTTTATTCAAACGTGAGAAAATAATTTTGTAAGTGAAACCATCACAGTATGAGAAGGTAGGCTTCTGTTACAGAAGTAAGAGGAATTATAAACATTGTAAATGCTTTATTGTTGTTGCTTTACAGAGGACAATGTAAATAGGGAGGAAAAGGGCCGTGAAGTTGAGGAATATATTAGAGAACCTGTTGTACTCCTTTAAAGGGAGTTATGCATTTAAAGCCACCTTTTAAAAGAGCCCATTGAACCTTGGAATTTGACGTTAGTCTTACAAACTTTGACTCGTCAGCCCTTCGAGCCAGCAGTCACCTGTGACATAAAATTTTTATCTTGGAAGACCTTATTCCTAGTAGCCATCACTTCAGCTAGGAGGATATCAGAATTGTAGGTCTTGTGTGTAAAGTGCCTATACATAATTTTTCATAAAGAGAGTATCACTTGGGACTAACCCCCTCCTTTCTTCCAAAAGCTGTCTCGGACTCAAATATTAATCAGTCCACTGACCTGCCAGTTTTCTTCCCAAATTTTTCAAACAAAGGGGAGTACTTGTTGCATTTATTGGAGGTGCACAGACAATTATGTTTTTATTTAGACAGAACGAAATCCTTCAGAAAATTGGACCAGATGTTCCTGTCTTTTTCAGGTCCACAACTAGGCAATCCAGTTTCTAAAGTCACCGTGATGAAATGGTTAAGAGATTGTATCACATTTGTTTATCATCAAAATAAAATGAGTCTATCAACTAGGGTCAAGGCTCACTCTACCAAGTCAGTTTCCACATCAGTGGTCTTTCATTCTAGAACCTCCATGTGATCATTTGCGCAGCAGCTATGTGGGCTATCCCCTCATATCTTTATCACTCATTACAAATTGGATATGGTCTCCAGGGGAACAGCATCCTTTGGCTCTATGGTGCTCAGAAATATCATTCCATAGGGCCTCCCAGGACATAAGGTAACTAGGAACTCTGTCCCAACTGTCATGAATGAATGAAGACTGACATCAGATAAAGAAGTTATGTTCTTACCATAACGTTCCATCTGTGTTGCCAGTCTTCATTCATTCTTGACATCCCTCCCTCCTTCTCCCTCCAAAGGGTCCTAGTGGTCCAGAACTAGTCCTGGTTTAGTGGTAGGGCAGTTGCTCAGACAAAGCTTCCACATTTTGTTTCTATGGGCAAACTCGATCTGAAGGGAAGGGAAGAGGGGCACTATGGGTAACCTTAGCTCAGAGTTTCTGGCTGTTGAGAGCTTGTTACAATGGCAGAGCCGGTTCTGAGAACGGAACCGTAACCCAACTGTCAAGAATGAATGAAGATCAACAACGCAGATGGAACATTATGGTAAGAACGTTACTTCCTGTGCCTCCGTTTTAGCTCGGTCGGACTTTTCCCGATCAACTTATTTTTATAACTACGTACAGATTACAAAGATCTGAACACTTACCTAAAAAAAAAATGCAAGGAATGGGTGACAAAAAACAGAAAGTAATCCAAGTGCTTTTAAGTGTTCTTACATTATTGGATACAACTGGAAAAAGTGGCTGATAAATGTGCCTCTTACATTATACATCTAGCTGCTGTGCACACAAATGGCTGTATGCAAAGGAGAACAAACTCCGCTACTGAACAAACTTGTACTCTAGACTGTAAACTCAACAACTGCAGATCATCCATACTGACTGGTCACGAAGTGTGCAGCTGTCATGCATGTATAGTATGTACAATATCGTTTACCTTGGATATAGAGGCATAAAGAGTAAAGTGAGCCAAAACGAGTAGTAAGTAATAGCACATGGGTGAGAGAAGAGGAGGAGGACAGAAGGTGATTATTGAAAGCTGGTATAGATATATGGGAGAAAGGAATAAGTAGTGGGGAGTTGACTCTCACTGCAGAGTGTAGTAACTCAGCTAAGAAAAACAATAAATGGGGAATATACGAGGATAAAAAAAACAGACAAAAGCTGTACAACTAACAGAACATATGACAACCAAAAGTAATTCTGTAATTCTTATCAAGGTTACATATCCAGTTCCAGGTGAAAATTAATTATGTTCAGTGGAAATAAAATAGAGAGAGAGAGATGGTTAAAAAGCAGCAAGAATTTAGAGGGACTGACAAATGTTAAAGTATTGCATAACAGGGCGAATATCACAGAACAAGAGGAGGAGCAATTGCAGAATGCTAAGCAGAAAATAAAGGATTATCTCGATAATATGCATGAGTTTAGAAAGATTGCTGTTAAGCAACTATTCCTTAATAGTAAAGCCAGAGCACAAAAACTTTTAGCACAATGACTCAGGCAAAATAAAGTAGAAAAGGTTGTCTCCAAGCTTAGGGAGGCTATAACAAGGAAGGTAACAGAAGATCCTGTAGATGTACTATATTTCGGAAATTTTATGAAAGTCTGTATAAAGCAGAGAAACAGGGGGATCAAGAAAAGGTACAAAAATGGAAATGTTTACTGAAGAATTAAATATGCCAGAGTTAGGGGTCAATAAGGCTCAATCACTAATGGTTAGGATAGGAGAAGAGATAAAAAATTGTGATGTATAACCAATCCACAGGAAAGTCCCCAGGAATAGATGGTATTCTTGTGCAACTTTGGAAGCTAGGAGGGAAAAAACTGAAAGATCTGGAAGGCTTTGTTTAAAAGTATTTTAAGAGGAGGAGAAGTACCAACATCCTGGTAGAAAGCAGTGGTGGCTATAAAACCTAAAAAGGGTAAAGACCCATCAGACCTTGCTTCATACAGGGCCATTTCAATCTTAAACCATGATTATAAAGTGCTCGTCTACAACGGCTAAAAGAATAGCAAAGGTGATGCCAAGATTGATATACATGGATCAAGATGGCTTTGTGGATGGGAGCCAAACATTTGACAACATTAACAAGACATTGATGATCCAGAGGGAAGCTGAATGTAAAAAATACCATTGCTGTTGATGGTTCTTGAAGCAGACAGAGCAAGCTGGAAGTTTATGAGCAGTCCAATGAAAACATTTGCATTTCCTGAAAAAATTCTAAGATTGATTAGGAGAATATATAAGGGATGGGAGGCAAAAATTTAAGTGGGTGGGTTCCTCACTGATAATTTCTGTTTTGAGTAGAGAAACCAGGCAGGGGTGTCCTCTTTCCCCTTTGTTATTTGCACTATATTTAGAACTACTGGCAAAGAAAATAAGAGACTCACAAATTCAAGGATATATTTTGTATGACAGTCAAGAAAGGCTGGTGCTATTTGCAGACATTATTATATACCTGATAAAACTAGAAACGGATATTTCAATGTTATGAAACATTTTGAGGCAGTATCAAATCTTTTCAGGATACAAAATTAACGAAGGTAAAACAATGGCAATAGCTGTAAATCATGTACCCATACACAATTTGGTTAAGCAATATCCATATTTATGGAGACATGATAAAATGAAGTACTTAGGAGTATGGATGAAATGGGATTCCGGTGTCAGCTAAGGATATGTGGGAAAAGACTAAACAAAAGATAATACAAAAACTGAGAAACTGGAAGGTCTGTTATATACATATGGTTAGCAAGATACAAACAGTTAAAATGTTTTAGTCCCTTTAGTTTTATATTCTGGTCAGGCATATTTTTATCAACCAGAGGGGAAGTTGGGGATAGAAATTAATAAACAGCTGAAAGATTTTATCTGAGAGGGGAAGACGTTAAGAGTCAAGTGGGATAAGCTGATTCTTCCAGCAGAACAAGACAGTTTGGAATTACCCAATTTGAAGGGGTATTTCAGAGCTACACAATTAAGGCTTCTATACATATAGCATGAGCAGAAACCTATACATCAAAGTGGAAAGGGATGATGAAACGGGGGAAGCTCAAAAAACAAGGAGACACTGGGATTTCGGATGCAGATCCTTAAGGAAAATAACAATGAGCATGCATAATATTATATTCATAAAGTAACAAAGTATTCTAAGAACTAAGCCAACATGGGAATGGAGAAATGAGATTCTGCTGATAGGGATGACTTCCATTAGAGATGCATGCAATTGGCAAGAGGGGGCTGGAATTTATTGGAGAACACTGGAAAAAGAAAGAAGGTATTGGGAGCAAATAATTAGAGGGGGGAAAGTAATAGAATGGGAAGAGGCCAAGAATTTATTTGGACTGCAGGACCGAGATTGCCTTCCCTATCAAGGATTAATATCATATATAATATAGGCAGAGAGAAAGAAATAGCAGGATCCTAAGTGAAAGACCAGCACTGGTAAAGTTTTTAGAAGAATCTAGAACAGAAGCTGCTGTTAAGAAAGGAAGAATTAGTAGAGCATACAAATATTGCATAGTAACTATAAGAATCCGAGGAGGTTAGAAAGGATTGGGAAAACTGATTGGATAAGGAATTCACAAAGAAATAATGGGGGATATATTTATGTCGCCCAAAGATTTAGAATCTTTGCTTGGCAGTGTTTACATAGGTATTTTTTTTTTACACCAAATAGACTCCAAACAATTTTCCTCAGGTAGCCAGCAAATGTTGGAGGTGTGATGTGGAAGAAAGTGGCAACTGGGAACATATTTTCTGGGAGTTGGCAGATTTTAAATATTCCCATACTGGGTGAGTAAGCTATGATACAGAATAAGAATTGCCTAGACATAGTAAAGCCTTGCTGAATCTAATTCTGGTGGTTGCCAAAAAAGCAATGACTAGAAAATGGAAATCAAAGTCTAAACCAACTGTACTAGAAGTAGTGAATATAGTAACAGAGATAAAACAACTGAACTGGGATCTTCAGAAAAGGGTAGGAGCAAATTACATAGGAAAAATGGGAATTGTGAGAACAATACATGCAGAGGAGGAACAAGGTTTAAAAGGAGGCAGGATTTGATGTAATAATGTTTGACTGAATGACTGGATTATAAGTGTTGCATGTCTGCAACTGCAATTATGTCAATATGGTTTGTGATGTATAATTATGTCATTATGATTTGTTTTCATTTATATAAATGCATGATTGCCTATGTAATATGTGATAATTTAACAGGTTCAATCCTAGGGCCTATACAAGCCTAGCCATAACAATTCCCTGACTAATTCTTCCCACACTATTTACTTCCCTAGGCACGTTTCTTCTTTAAAAAAAAAAAAAGAAAGAAAATTAATTATGTTTTCGTGATTGTTGTGAATGATGTAATTCTTGTATTTTTTCCATGATGTGTCATTTTAGTTAGTAACTTTTACAAGCTATTATGCTTGGACTGAAGGTAAAAAGTGAGGACATTGCACAAACTGCATTGCTGGACATCTGCTTGAAGATAATACATTTCAGTGTGAACTTTTTAGATGGGAAGTGGCAATGATTAGTTCTGCCTGTAAGACATTTCTCAATGTGAGACAGTAGTGAAACCTACTTATCACATTCATAGCAAACTTTGCTATTTTACTGTAGGCTTGATTGAAGTGCTCTGATGACCAATAAAAATGGTACTGACATAAGAGAGACCAAGAACCACTTAGAAGGTGGCTGTAGTATCTAGCACACAATCTGTAAGCAATGGTCAAACTCTATATAAAAGAAAGTGGCCAGGATTCACAAATAAGTTGTGAAGTACGAACCATGCACCTACCAAGAATCTGCAATGTGCAGAACAGCAGAGGCTAGTAGAGATTCAGAGCAATGTGTTCACTAGTGCAATTAGCTAAATGCATAAACGATACGTGCAAATTTAATAGGGTATACACGAATGAGGTCCTAATGATATTAAATGTTTGTAAGGTGAACACAGGTGTGACTCAGTCTACAGGAAAAATTTCACAAATGTGGGAGCTTCAGTAAAAAAACAGCATATCATAACAAAAATATCAATGTTGCATGTAGGAGGACTGCACAGAGTCACAGCATTTGCTGCATACCACAGTCCTTAGTGCCACCAGTTCACACCAACATGTTTGCGGCACCACCTGGCATCAACATAAGCAGTACCCTCGAGGACAGACTTGTCTTAGTTTGACTGTAGAGATTACTGATCAATTTACCGACATGTGGGATAGTGTACCACTCTCTGCTGACATGTGAAACACAAATGGAGTTAATAGGAATGTGTGGCCTTCCCAAAGTTGTAGACACCAAGGTGTGTGTCTATACATACATACATATATATATATATATATATATATATATATATATATATATATATATATATATATATATATATATTCATAGGCAAGTACTAGGCTATTGGTCCTTGGGCCTACATAAGCCTAGCCAAACGGTACCTTGGCTTTTCCACCCGAGAAAATTATTTTACTGTGCCCCTGTCAAGCAGAGCCAAAGAAGTGATCCCCAGGGTGAATTTCCTATCTCTCATCCAATTATCAAGATTTTTCTTGAAGAGTGCTAATGAGGAGCTTTGTTTGATATAGATAGATAGTTTGTTCCAGAGTATGGGAAGTCTCTGGGACAGGAATCTATCCCTCCAGCATGTTCTATTTATTGTGGTGACAAGGTTTAGGTCCCTAGAGTGTGTAGCTCGGAGGGATTGGGATTTCTTTTAAGTGGAGCATGTCCAACAGCTCTGGGTTTGACATAGCTTTGTATGTTAGGCAGAGATCGCCTCTGAGTAGGCGATATGCGACAGAGTAGAGCTGGAGTTTTTTGAGACTGTCTGCGTAGGGATACATGTATTTCACACCCTTGTTCCTCTAGAAAACTGAACCTGCTCCTCAGTATTATATAACTACATGTGGAGGATAACACATACGGCTCCCTGGCACAACACAGGCGAGAGCTACCACCATGCATGCCTCTTACTGCATTGCTCAGATGGATGCCACACATTGCATTCATTTAGCACTAATGGCCACCACCTGGCTCACAATCACAAAGATTTCTAACAGGTGGAACTACCATTCTGCGAACCGTCAGTGTGCGATATGCATGGGATCATAACTAATGTGGTCCTCACAGCACCCCGGCAGTTCACATGTTTTGCATGTATGGTCCAGTCCACATCACAGCTATACCACAACTTCCTATATACAAAAACTTCACAAATCAAAGTTAATTCAGCCGATTAAATCAAGACATAGTCCCAGCTTTCTTAGTCTTACAAGTACTAGGGTCAATGGTAGTGACAATCACCCTAGTTTCCCTTGAGAGATTCCACACAAGGCTGTTTCAATAGCTCCTAGTGTCACAGTGGTCTCTGTTAACTCACACCATGACTTACCCAATCCGCATAACAAATTGATGCAAGCAGGAGCTGAATTGGTGGACAAAGCCAGAAGAAGAGTTATGGAGTCTTCCCTTTTCACCCCCTCAGCCCAAGGCTGTAGTGACCACAGATACATCCCTGATGGGGTGGGGGTGGGGGGGGCATTTTCAGGGAAAGACAACCCAAGGCACTTGGTACCCCTTAGAGGCCAATTTGCCTATAAACATCCTAGAACTGAGGGCGGTAGTTTTAGTGTTGCAAGCATTCCAATCTGCCCTTCCGTCGGGGACAATTGCTATCCAATCAGACATGTCTATCATCTGGTACATCAACAAACAGGGAGGAACCAGATCCTACCCGTTATGTCAGGAAGCCATGAGTATGGCAATGGGTGATCACCTGCAACCGCTTTCTGATAGCAATGCACATTCCTGGGAGCTCCAACATGATTGCGGACAAATTGAGCAGATGCATTCTCCTGCCTCATGAGTGGTCTCTCAATCCAATACTAGTGGCGGAGATCTTTCGTCGGTTAGGTCGGCCTTGCTGCGATCTGTTTGCATCTCCAGTGAGCCACAAATGCATCAGCTACTTCACCTTAATCCCCCCTCAGGGGAGTCCACAAGAGATGCTCTTCTGCATGATTGGCCCCCAGGACTGCTTTATGCCTTTCATTCCACTCACCTAAAACCCCAGTTCTTGAAGAAAGCACAAAGGTTGATAAGCAAAGTGATCCTCGTTGCTCCTTATTAGCCCAGTCAAGTCTGATTCGCCTTTCTTTGGCCTCACCTAGTTCACCGTCCGTGAATGCTGGACCCAACTGCGGGTCTCCTGTCTCATCTGCAGGGGCTTGTCCATCCCAACCTACCAACTCTCAAGCTGACAGCTTGGTACCTCCACTTCCAGTTACTGCCAGGCAGAATACTCTATCTTCCACAGTACAAAAGATACTTCTGGCTTCCCATAAACCGTCCACTAGGAAACTTTATCTTAGTAAATGGAACGGATTTGTGATCTGGTCTCAAGGAGAAGGCCTAGACCCCTTTTCAGCCTCGATTAATAAGGCATTGGAATATTTGTCAACTTTACTCCAATCAAGAGCTTCAGCTTTGACTATTAGAGTTCATTTGGCGGCTATTTCAAATTTACATAATGGCTTTTATGATTTTTCTCTGATATCTCACTACCTCTGCAAAACCTTCTTAAAGGAAGTTATGCATTTAAAGCCACCTTTTAAAGAGCCCATTGAACCTTGGAATTTGACGTTAGTCTTACAAACTCTGACTCGTCAGCCCTTCGAGCCAGCAGTCACCTGTGACATAAAATTTTTATCTTGGAAGACCTTATTCCTAGTAGCCATCACTTCAGCTAGGAGGATATCAGAATTGCAGGTCTTGTGTGTTAAGTACCTACACATCATTTTTCATAAAGATAGAGTAGCACTTGGGACTAACCCCTCCTTTCTTCCAAAAGCTGTCTCAGACTCAAATATTAACCAGTCCACTGACCTGCCAGTTTTCTTCCCAAATTTTTCAAACAAAGGGGAATACTTGTTGCATTTATTAGAGGTGCACAGACAATTATGTTTTTATTTGGACAGAAAGAAATCCTTCAGAAAATTGGACCAGATGTTCCTGTCTTTTTCAGTCCACGACTAGGCAATCCAGTTTCTAAAGTCACATTGTTGAAATGGTTGAGAGATTGTATCACATTTGTTTATCATCAAAATAAAATGAGTCCATCAACTAGGGTCAAGGGTCAAGGCTCACTCTACCAAGTCAGTTTCCACATCAGTGGTCTTTCATTCTAGAACCTCCATGGATGACATTTGCGCAGCAGCTACGTGGGCTATCCCCTCATACCTTTATCACTCATTACAAATTGGATATGGTCTCCAGGGGAAGAGCATCATTTGGCTCTATGGTGCTCAGGAATATCATTCCATAGGGCCTCCTGGGACATAAGGTAGCTAGGAACTCTGTCCCATCTGTCATGAATGAATGAAGACTGACATCAGATAAAGAAGTTATGTTCTTACCATAATGTTCCATCTGTGTTGTCAGACTTCACTCATTCTTGACATCCCTCCCTCCTACTCCCTCCAAAGGGTCCTAGTGGTCCAGAACTATTGGATTGGGATTTCTTTTAAGTGGAGCATGTCCAACAGCTCTGGGTTTGACATAGCTTTGTATGTTAGGCAGAGATCGCCTCTGAGTAGGCGATATGCGAGAGCTGGAGTTTTTTGAGACTGTCTGCGTAGGGATACATGTATTTCACACCCTTGTTCCTCTAGAAAACTGATCCTGCTCCTCAGTATTATATAACTACATGTGGAGGATAACACATATGGCTCCCTGGCACAACACAGGCAAGAGCTACCACCATGCGTGCCTATTACTGTATTGCTCAGATGGATGCCACACACTGCATACATTTAGCACTAATGGCCACCACCTGGCTCACAGTCACAAAGATTTCTAAACAGGTGGAACTACCATTCTGCGAACCGTCAGTGTGTGAGACATGCATGGGATCATAACTAATGTGGTCCTCACAGCACCCCGGCAGTTCACATGTTTTGCATGTATGGTCCAGTCCACATCACAGCTATACCACCACTTCCTATATACAGAAACTTCACAAGGTCATCCAAGTGAATACTGCAGACACTGTCATTAAAATCAAAGCATACAGCTACATTCCAGGGAGTCCAGATGAAGTAACCTCCTCCACAAAAGTGCACAGGCTGTCCCACGTAATGCTGAATAATCACTGTAACCATGGCTTGTGACACCCATATGTAATCCTGAGGAGTAGTGAACACAACTATAACATTACACATGCACAGACCCATATTGTACAATGTGTTTGGCCTTGTTCAAAGCTGATTTCATCTGCCTTCAAGTCTGTGGGAGGGGGGACTCCAATATGACTGTTTCACAGCCGGTAGGATGTTTTTGTATGCCGCATGCTCCATGATACAGCAGTGAGGTGACACATTGGGCAGCCCTGAAACAGTGATGCAGTAGGGCCATGTACACAAAAGCACAGCCAGCAGAGAAGGAACATCAACACCATCATCTGGACAAGTGTGTGGTGGAACCACCACCACCTGCAATTGTACAACCACCTGCCCCAGACAGTAGCAAGCACAGTACATGGTAGTACAGCAAAACAGCAACATCTAGTCCAGCTGAATTGGCCTTGACGAACACTCAGTGACTATGTTGTGTCACACAGATTAAACCAGAAGCACTTAGTGTATCACAATGTGCTAATCAGAAGGCAGATGAGCCACCCTGTACAGTTTTACCTACACTTACCTTAAAGGGAAGGGGACAATCAACATGCACAGATAGCTAGGGGCACATAACAGTCATCTGTCTACATATACACACACTGTGTGGGGGGGGCATATCAAAAGAGTCTGAGATGGGTTATTGAGCTGACAGGTGTACTATGTTGTACATAATTTTCTCCAGTGTTGAAGAGAGGTTCACACTACGTGACCATGGTCTTGATGTGGAGGTGGGAGTTCATGGTGCTGTGTGTCTTCGACAATCCTCTCCTACAGTGTGTTTGTGGTACCATTATGTAGGCATGATCTGTGGTCACAATCGTGGCTTGTTGTACTAGGACTTGTGGCCCCCCTCTAAGAGGACAGTGATGTTCTTGCTTGTTTAATCTGGTAGAATTTGAAAGGATCACCATGGCTATGGATGAGTGGAAAACAGGGCATACTGCCTACTTTGACCTGGCCAAGGCATTCGCTACAATACCCGAATCGGGTATTGTTGACAAACTCTCAGAACTAGGCATAAATCCCTGTATAACTCACTAGATTGCCAACTGGCTCACAGACTACGGCTCCATGTTGGGACCATTCCTATTTGGCATCTACATCTTGGAAGCACGGCTAATATCAAAGGCCTCTGTCTCACTAAGTTCACAGATGACCAAGTTGGAAGCTATCCAAGATTCCACCCATGACGTCAACGTCCTACAAGAGGTTCTAACACAAACAAATGACTGATGTGAAAGCCATAGACCAAACTCAATGTAAAAAATGTATTACAGTGCTCTTTGGGAAAATGATCACCCAAGCTAATTACTTAATCGATAAAACACACCTAAGAGTTGACCCAATAGTTGGGGATCTGGGAATATACGTAGACAGTAACCCAGCATCTGATCAACTTGTAGTCAAGACAGTAAGAAAACCATTCTATGCCACCCAACTCGTATGCAAGAGTATGGCATCCAAGTCCACTGAAGTAACAGTCTCACTCTACTTGGCTCTTATCAGAGCCATCATTGAATACAACGCCCCTTTGACACGTACCTAACCAGGCACTTGCAACAGCTAGAACATCCTCAAAGGTTCCTCACCAGGAGAATCCAGATTATGAATAACCTGTCCTACATAGATAGCCTTAAAGTCATGTCTCTGTCCTTAGTGTCCTACAGGTTTACCAAGAGGCGATCTATGCCTAGCATACAAGACATTCTCATTAACAGCCTTTTGCACATCTGCAAGATAAACAGCACCAGAAACATTAAATACAGGACTTCAACTTTGTCTGTAACATAAACAGAACCTGCCCTACATAATAAGTTAAATCTATGTGAAGCAAAATTTATCCCCAAGCCTTTTTAAAAGAAACCTTTACCATTGGACAGGAAAATTGCAAAATCACCCACAGTCTGACCCCCATGTCTGATAGACAGAGGTCAACAGTAAGTACATCAATACCCAACTAACATATCCCCCATAACCCTTGGCTACCTGTTTACTGACATACCCCACCATATAGGCATCCAAGGAACTCTGGGACAAAACTGGTTTGGGTTGCACAGCTAGACTTGTAAAGACCCTGGTGGTCATTAGCCTATGAACCTATAAAGCAGTATTCAATTGATTATGCTAGCATTCATAACATTTGATGAACTGCCTGGTTAGTGTGTGTGTGTGTGTGTGTGTGTGTGTGTGTGTGTGTGTATATAAATATATTTATATACATGTGTATACATATATACACACACACACACACACACACACACACACACACACACACACACACACACACACACACACACACACACACGGCAGTTGCAACATAACATGTACAGCTGCAATCAGAGGGAGTACCAAAGTTGCAATGGGGGGAGGGGGGTATTATGTAACAGAAGTATAAAATTGTTAATGTAATTTCATCTGATGGGTTAGATAACTGTAGTGCAAAGGTCAGTAGGCTGTATGCATGGCTGTAAATTAAGTGATGTGCGAGTGCAGGAAGCTCGTACAACTGGCTGCTTTTAGAAGCTGGGGCAGCAGTAGCTTTGTTTGGAATTGGACAGTTAAGGTGCTGGTTTTATCTTTGGTGAAAAGGCTACCACATAGTTCTGGGACAAGGATTAAAATGGCCAATCAGACACAGATTGTGAGTTTGCTGTTCTTTGGAAGGCATGTTTCTCTGATCGATAGTGGGCAGCATAACTTGAGTATGAGGCAATTTAGAGGAGAGCTGTGATGTACCACAATTCTTGAGTAGTTTGTACATGAGAAGGTAGCAGAGAAGGTTAGACCATTCATGGAAGAACAGCAGTCTGCAGATGCTGGCATGAGGTAATGGTGTCCACAGGGTAGTGAGAGGATATATCTGTAAATGTAATCTAACAGCATCTGTAGCTCAGTTATATTCTTTTCAGCTGAGGACACCAGCAGGGGCAGAAAATATTTTAGGTGGACTGCAGTATGCTCTTGGTGATGGTAGTTTTCGTTTCAGGGATTTGAAATCTTGAGATATGATGACAGAAGCTGATGTTCTTTTTTTTTCTAGATTTCACTAGTCTGGTGTGTGTGACCATTGTTAGGGAAGGATCTATGGTTATGCTCAGTGATACAAATGAAGTTATGAGCTCTGCTGAATTTTTCAAGACAGAGCAGAGTGGATGGGTAGTGTTTTTTGACTTACAGAAGTGGTTAAGTAGTCTTTTGGCAGGTGCAAATGAGACTTTTCCCTTTTAATATTTGAATTAAGTATAAAATTGTTAATGTAATTTCATCTGATGGGTTAGATAACTGTAGTGCAAAGGTCAGTAGGCTGTATGCATGGCTGTAAATTAAGTGATGTGCGAGTGCAGGAAGCTCGTACAACTATTATATCAGCAGCAGAGAGGAGAATGCTGTTAGTATGAAGCTGTGTGGAGAGATTATTAATGAACACAGGTTCATAGGGTGGTACTAGGCTTATGGCCCTAGGGCCTATACAAGCCTAGCCATAACAATTCCCTGGCCTTGCATGTTAAGCAGAAATTGCCTCAGAGTAGGCGATAAGCGACAGAGTATAGCTGGAGTTTTTTTTTTAGACGGTCAGCATAGGGCATCTGCTTTAGGCCTGTGATTCTTTTAGTGAGGTATTTCTGTGGCCTTTCCAGTTGTTGCAGATGTCTTGTGAGGTACATACCAAATGGGGCATTGTACTCTATAGTGGCTCTAATAAGGGATGAGTACAGTGGGACAGTGACCTCCTTTTTTCTGGATGAAAAGCCCTTAGTGATGAGGTGTGCAACATAGAAGGATTTCCTGACTGTTGTGGCGATGTAGTTCTCGAAGGTGAGACCACTGTCCAACTGTGTCCCTAAGTCCCTTACTACACTTCCGGTGTTTAGTGTACTGCCACTTATGTGGTAATTCATGGGCACATGTTTTTTCCCAAAGGGGATAACTATACATTTCTTGGCATTTAGCTTGAGCCCAAGGCTCTGGCACCAAGCATCTGTTTCTGTAAGGCCCTTTTGTAGAATATCCACATAATTTGGGGATTCAATAATGACTCCCAGTTTGCAGTCATCTGCGAACTTTGTTAGCCAGAGTCCCTTAGTGTTGGTCTGTACTTCAGAAAAGTAGATGCCAAACAAGAGCGGTCCCAGGACTGAACTTTTGAGGTATTCCACTTGTCTGGAGCTGGATTTTGAGTCGGCTACTTTTACAGTGTGGGTTTTGTCAGTAAGCCAGTTGGCAACCCATTGAGTGATGTAGGGATTAATGCCCAGCTTAGTAAATTTATCTAGGATTCCAAAGTGGGGGATGGTGTCGATCTATGATTCCAAAGTGGGGGATGGTGTCGAAGCCCTTGGCGAGGTCCATATAGGCTGTGTGAACTGCCTTACCCTTGTCCATGGCTCTAGAGACTGATTCGAAGAAGTCAATCGGGTTGAGGAGACAAGATCGTCCCTTTACGACACCAAACTGGGTGGGGTCCAGTGTTTGAAGGTTGCCAATGTCTTTGTTTATAAGTTCCATGATAATGCGGTCCATGGCTTTGCAGAACAGGCTCGATGGTGAAGAGGAGAGGCACAAAGTAATGATATTTTGGTTACTTCAGAGTTTCTGACAGAAATGTCCAGACTGCCTACTGGATAGGTTATCAATAAAACAGTAGCTTGTGGATGATCTGAAACTGAACACCGGCAGCGAACTTAGGAGTGTGTGACTGTGCTGAAGGCTTTAGATGCATCGACAAAGAGGGTGCTGGTTAGAAGTCATTGGTCAACTGCAGTAGGTAGTGAACCTGTTAGGTTAGAAGGCATTTAAAGTGCTTCCACCTTCAATAAATCCACATTGTTTTATAGCCAGGAGACACTATTTGTATGGGTTGTCTTGTAGCTTGATCACAGATGGCGTTCTGCATCAGCATGCCCAAGAGAGGTAGGAGCCACACTGGGTGTTAGCCTCATGGGTTACTCTTACAAATGGCCATAACAGTGGCTATTGTCCAAGTACACAGGTAAAATTACTGCTGTAGGGGAAACCTTTTGAGCTACTTGTTCTCGACAGGTTTTGAGGAACCACGGAAATAAACCATCAGCTGCAGTACTGCCATGACTGGGAAGGAAGTCTAGCAGTTCGTTCAGAATTTAAAGGGCAATGTTTCTGAAGCAGAAGACTGGGATATATGTTTTCCACTGGTTGATTAGAAGTGGATGCGATAAGCTTACTGAGTACTATTTGGGTAGGAGCTGATATATTACACATCATCTGCAGAGATGGATAACAGTTCTGTTAATGTCATTCCTCAGGCCTTTATGGTTGGAGCAATTGTTCTGTAGAATTCTGCTTTTATTTATTTATTTTACAGTTACTGACTGGGAATGTCCAACTGAGCTATAGCAGCCCTTTTTCAGCGGAGGCCCGGGGAGAAAAGCACAAAACATTACAATGAGATTAACCATTAAAAAGCAAAACTTTACAGTACAAGTCAATATACATGTCAGTAAAACAAAGTAATATAATGTAGTTGATGCAATAAGAAGAAAAATTATGTGTTTACTGTTACTGTGTATTATGGATAAAGGAGAGACTTGAGAGATACTTTTTTAATAGAAATTTGTGGAGGTTACTGTTCATGGTAAAATATGATAGGTGCAAAGACTAGGTAAAGAAGGCTGTAAATGGCTAACAGGTTCACAAGCAGAAGACGTCAGTTAAGCAAACTAGTATATTATGCACTATTTTTGGGGTGTAATTATATGAGGGTTAAGAGGGGTAGGTACAAGAACAGAGATAGTGATTTTTAAGTATTCCTTGGTGGATACTTTGAATTATTTAAGTTTATTGAGGGACCTAATTTTTAATGGAAGCCTATTCCAAGGAATGGTAGGATAGTAGCTATAGATGTTGCTGCCCATTTTGGTTTTGGGTTTATAGATTTGAAGAAGATCTTGGTCTGAGCTGCGTAGAGATCTCATGGGGGAGTGATGAGAGAGAAGAAGAGATAAGCTGGGGCAGTAGGAAGACTGGTATAGTACAGACTGAATAATTAGGAGCTGAGAGAGGAGAATTGGGTGTGGCAATTCTAGCCAGTTTAAATAGTTTAGTGAGAGGCAGTGATGTATATATATATGGTTCACTGCAAATCTAGCTACTTTGTTCTATGCTGATTTTAGTTTAGTAAGAAGGAAGGAGTTGAGGCTTGTCAGGATTTGCGAGCTATACAATATACTTGGTAGGAGGTAAGCAAGAGCAACTTTTGCTTTGTTAGCGAGAAACTTTTTATTTCTATGCAAGAGGCCGAGTTTTAAGTGAGTCTTCTGAGTACAGTTATTGACATACAAGTCAAACTTAAGTTGAACATCTATGATGACACCTAAGAGTTTTGTGCTGGATTCTACTTCAATGGGAGTGTTGTTCAGAGGCTGAACAGAGAAGGAATGTTTAAGGTGGTTGAGATTTTTTGGGTAGGAAAAGTAAGTTTTGTTTTCTTAGGATTCAGAATACGTAGATTTTTTGAGCCATGATTCTATTAGATTAAAAGAAGTCTGGGTAGGTAGTGGACATAAGTTCAGAGGGGGTGTCAGCAATAGTGATGACTGTAGAGTCGTCAGCATATTGTACTGGGGAAGATTGGAATCAGGAAGTTTAGAGTTGATTGGTAAAGATATTAAAAAGTAATGGACCAAGTATAGAGCCTTGTGGGACTCCCATTTTAACGGAGAGAGAAGAAAGCCATTTAACTGATTGCAGTCGGTCAGTAAAATAACTGGAAAACCAGGAAACAGCAGCTGCAGAGAAGTTAAGGTTAGACAGTTTAGATAGTAGAAGTGAGTGAGACACAGTGTCAAAGGCTTTTGAAAGGTCTAAGAAAAGACATGAGACAAGTTTGTTATCTCTGGCCAGAGAAATAGTGTTATGAAAGGATAGGAGGGGCAGTAGTGGTACTGTGTTTTGGGCAAAAGCCACGTTGTGTAGGTTTGAGCAAGTTAACTTGATCTAGGTATTGCATGACTTGTTTATGTATGCATTTCTCCAATATTTTAGAGACAGGATAGAATGCTGGTGGGTCTAAAACTGGCGATTTCAATGGAGTTACCTTCCTTATGGATAGGTAGAGTGTAAAATTCTTTCCAGACAGAAGGGGATCTTTGACTCAGTAATAGAGCGATTTATCAAGATGGACACAGGGAAAGCAAGTGAGTCGGCTGCTAACTGCAAGAAACAGGAAGGAATATTATCACCGGATGTCGAACAGGGTTTTAGTTTAGAGCACAGAGATTTTATGTAGCTAGTAGAAACAGGTGTATGGGAGAAAGTATTTAAAGAGTTGGAAGTTGGAGAGGAATCAGAGGAGTTAGTAGCCAAGTTGGTTCTAGAGTTTAAGGCACTGGTGGTAGTAGAGGGATCAGAGGGAAACATTTTAGTTACAGAATCTATGAAATGGTTATTAAAGATGGCAGCAGTTTCTTCTGGTGTCTTGTTAGGGCAGGGATTTTGGGTGGAAGGGTTTCCTGGATGCAATATTTGGTTAACAGAGTACTAACATTTTTTGGGATTGGTTCTCTGAGCTGTGGGAGTGTTAAAGTAGAATTCTTTTTTACCTTTAATAATGTTTTGTTAGATTTCTGTGTTCTTTGTACTTTTGTAAATCTGTGGGAAGCTTAGTTTTCACCCAGTGTTTCCACATCTTGTCTCTAGATTTCATTAGGGTGTGAGTGGCATTTGTAAGCCAGGGGGATATGTCTGTTTTTATATGGACTGTACGGAGAAGTGCAAGGCTATTTAGCATATTAAGAAAGGTGGAGTTAAATGAGTAGACTGCTTCATCGAGAGGGAGCTGGGTTAGATAAGTTCAATGTATTCTAGAGAGAAGGGCTTTAAAAGTCTCTGGACTGAAGTTAGTTTGCGGCAGGTAATATATCTGTGTGGTCTAAAGGAGTGAGGAGTGAATCTCAGAGCTTTTACTGGGGAGTGGTCACTTAAGGAGTTTGGGAGAGTTTCAGAGTTATGATACTTGCGAGGATCAGAGACAAGTATCCACTCTACTGGAGGGCTTGGGATATGTAGATTGTTAATATGGGTTGGTTCTGTTATGAGTTGAGTAAACCCGTGTAAGTTAAGGGCTGTGGTAGAGTTAGGAGAGCAAAGAGCGAGCCAGTTAATATTTACATCTCCAAAAAGGATGGTTTAATTAGGGATATGTAGTGAGAGGTACGAGAGAATATTTTCTGGTAAAGAAATGTTGTCCCCCAGAAGGATGCACATGGCTGCTACAGTGATAGTTATAGAATTACTGAGTTTTAGGTTAGCTATTAGAATTTCAGCAGGAGAAAAGGATGGGATAGGTTTGCTAGAAGATGTGAGGGTGAGTTGGATAGAGTAGACTATAGCAACTCCACCACTTTTTTTTTTTTACTATCTAGGCGAAGGATATTATAACCAGGAGGGAGTATTTGTTTATCAGGGTTTCAAGGTTTCAGCCAGGTTTCACTTAGGGAGATTATATCAGGATTGTGGTTTGTGATCCAGGCATGGAATTCACTTACTTTATTAAGTACACTTTTAATATTCACAGAGTAGCATGATAGATGTTTTTTGGGATGTACGGGATGTGTAGTTCGGGGCAGTAGCACTGTTAGTGGGAGAGCGCAGGTTAGGACCTGGGTTAGGATGGATGTCACCTGACAAGAGTAGGGCAAGTGGCAAAGGGTAGAGATTATTTTTGTGTGGGTAATAGTGGAGTAGTTTAGGTTTGCCTTTGGGGTAACCAGTGTTGGAAGGAGGAATTTTTATTTTAGAAAGAAAAGTATGTAAGGGGAAGATAGATGTCGATTACCAAAGACTGTGGAGGGAGAGAAAAGTTATTTGCTTGAGTATTTGTGGGATCAGCGAGCAATGGAATTAAATGACAGTTGTAGGCAGTGAGACTAGAGAAAGAGTAGGGAAAGCAGGCAGAGAATAGTATATATCGAGAAAACCATGATTACATGGAAAGTTGAGTCTTATAAAACTGTAGAATTTAATGCTATAATATCATGGAAGGTTTAGTAGTGAAATTATGACCGTATTCAAGGGAAGTGGGGGAGATTTCCAGTACAGGGAGTTGGGAGTGGGGGAGGTTTCCAGTAGCAGGAGTTGGGAGTGGGAGAGATTTCCAGTAGAGGGAGTTGGGAGTGGGGGAGATTTCCAGTAGAGAGAGTTGGAGAAGGTCAGTTATCAGCAGGCAGCTGCAAGTGTGAAATGTCTGAGGTATGTGATAGAAAGGATAGAGATTGCTAGAAGATTGGAGGGGAGGGAGTTCTTGTGAGGTTAGGTATAAAGGAAATGATATGGTAGGGTGGGAAGGCGAACAGAGCGGGTGGAGCTTGAGAAGTCAGATAGCCTTTTGCTTCCCAGATAGTACATACAGCTGACTAGTGACACCAAAAAAAACTATTTGCGGTCTAGTGGCAGGTTAGATTTAATGCCAGGAATCCAGGAAATTCTAAAACACCTACTCCTTCCAACCTCACTCAGTACACCCAACCAAATTGCTGACACTTTCAACAAATTATTTTCTGACACTGTCACATCCCTAACCAAGACCTTGTCGCCTGCTGCCACCCAGGAACTTTACTCTCTGACCAATAAATCCCCCACTTTCAAAATTGCAACCAGCCTCAACATGTCTCATCCACACCCTACCTATTAAACTTAAACCCTGTACACCCTCAACTGACCTCTTCACAGCTGAGTATCTGCAAATTGCAGCTGGAGTACTTGCCTATCCAGTCTCCATTTTAATAAATCAAACCATAACTGAAGGCTTTATATCCCATCTTTCTGGAAAGCCTTTCATATCATTCCTCTACATAAGGGGGGGTAACTCTAACGAACTCTCTAACTTCCATCCCATAGCCCTACTTTCTCCATTAGCTAAAACCATGGAAAGATGCGTTCATCGGCAATTTCTCGACCATCTTCTCCAAAACCATCTCCTAGCTGACTGCCAACACGGTTTTAGACCGTATCACAGCACAACTACTGCACTCTTATCCTTCACAGACCATATTAATAAAAAACGTAATAACAACTTACTGTCCTCAGCTCTCTTCTTAGACCTCTCCAAGGCCTTTGATATGGTTAACCATAAACTCTTACTAAACATCCTTAAATCTCTGGCATTAGACTCCCAGGCAATCCAGTGGTTCAATTCCTACTTAGAAAATAGACAGCAAGCAGTTCTTTGGGACAATCACATATCCTCTCAGCTTCCCATTAAAACTGGAGTCTCACAAGGTTCCATTCTTGGACCAGTCCTCTTCTCTATTTTTATTAATGATCTAAATATGTCCCTTCCACAAACCACCTGCATTCAATATGCAGGTGACAACACGGATATGTTCAGCACCATCCCCAGCTGAGCTACAGACTTCTACCCAAACAGTATTTACAGCAGCTGAAAACTGTCCATCAATACTGTCTCCTTCTTAACCCCCAAAAAACTAAATTATTACTATTCACACCTACACAGAAATCCTCTACTTTAGACTTCAATATAGCATCTAACAATGGCACAATAATATCCCCCTGACTCTACCACCAAAAGTACAGTTTTGTACCTACCATAAATGTAGATGTTTGAGTGTATACACTGCTGCAGTCATTACACTTGGGTGATCCTGCCCAGTCGGCCCGAGTTCCAAAGTCTTGGTTCGGCATTGGTTGCTGTCACCTCCTCCCTGACGTCAGTGCGACAGGGGTATACAAGATGCAGCCAACGCCATTTTCTTCAGTTTTTCTTGCCCCAGATGTCAGGTGCCCCCAAATAGGATGGCAATTCAAATTGCTAATAAAACATACATAAGAAAAACAAACAACAACTTTCAGCTACCAGCAAATACTCCCCATAGGTAGTAAAGGGTAGAAGACATTGGTACGTACTAGCAAGTAAGAGGGGAAGGAGGGAGGGTAACCTGGACTGCAGCAGTGTATACACTCGAACATCTACATTTACGGTAGGTACAAAACTGTACTATGTTCATCGTGTTACACTGCTGCAGTCATTACACTTGGGTAGAATCCCAAAGCTGCGGTAGGGTGGCTGTTTCTATAAGGCATTAGGGGTGGCTATAAGGCCCTGCAGCACTGCAGTGGCAAAGCCAGCTCTGGATTTAGAGTATAGAGGCAAATGGTAATGCTTGGTGAACGTATGTACAGAACTCCAAGTTGCTGCTTCCAAAATATCCTTGGTAGATACTCCTCTGAGGTAGGCAGTTGAAATGGCTGTTGCCCTGGTGGAGTGAGATCTAATACTGCTAGGTACAGGTTTCCCATGGTGTGTATACCACAAATGTATACAATGTCCTATCCATTTTGAAATAGTCTGTTTTGAAATGGCTTTTCCCTGTGCTCCTGCAGCATATGCTACCAATAATTGCTCAGATTTCCTGAAAGCTTTGGTTTTGTCCAAGTAGAAGCATAACTGCCTGTGAATGTCCAAGGAATGCAGTCGTCTCTCCCCTTTATTCTGTGGTTTTTGGATAAAAAGTTGGCAAATGAATAGTTTGGTTTAGAGCCACACTGGATACCACCTTTGGCATAAATGTAGGGTTAGTTCTTAAAGACACCCTGTCCTGGTGGAAAATGAGGAAAGGTTCCACTGCCATTAGTGCCTGTAATTCTGAAACTCTTCGTGCTGATGTTATTGCCAGGAGCAGAGCAGTTTTCCAAGAAATATATTTTAAATCTGCTGTGTTAACTGGCTCAAAAGGAGGTAAAGTTAATTTTTCCAAAACAAAGTTGAGGTCTCAAGTTGGAACAGGTGCTCTACAGGTCAGTCTTATGTTTTTAGCCCCTCTGAGGTACTGTCTTAGCAAAGGATTAGAGAAAATTGGTGGATCCATGTTGTAATGAACAGAGATGGCAGAGGTGTGGATCTTGATGGATGAGAAGGAGAGGCCTTTGTCCAGCATCTCAGTTAAGTATTGTAGCATATGAGGAATGTTTGGGACTAGAGGGTCAAGGCTGTGAGCCTGGTTCCAGGCACAGAATCTCTTCCATTTATCCAAATAGGCTTTCCTGGTACTAGGCCTTCTGGCCTCCAGAATGACATCCATAAAAGCTTTGGAGAGAGGCATTGCTTGCTTGACTAAGGAATCTTCCATGCAGCTAGGTTTAAGGTCTTTAGCTGGCTGTGTAGTATCTGATTGTTGTGCTGCGTCAGCAGATGTGGGGTTTGAGGCAAAGTCCAGGGTGGTCCTTGTGCTAAGTTCTTTAAGATTGGGTACCAGTGCTGGCATGGCCAGTCTGGTGCAATCAGGATCATCTTTGGCTCTTCTTGCCTGGCTTTTATGAGTACCTTTGGCAGGAAAGGCAGTGGTGGGAAAGCGTATACTTGTAGGTTTTTCCAGCTGAATGAGAGGGCATCCACTTTCCATGCTTGTGGATGGTAACTCCTTGTGCAGAATTTCTGTAGCTGGCAGTTCATTGGGGATGCAAACAGATGTCCGGCTCCACCATTTCTGTGTTATCATTCTGAATATTTGTGGATTCAATTCCCATTCGTGGGGATCCATGATGTTTCTGCTTAAGTAGTCTGCCAGTGTGTTTTTCTCTCCTGGCAGGAATTGTGCTTGCAGATGAACTTGATAGTTTAGAGTTGTGTTCCACAAGGTCATGGCTTGCCTGCAGAGGGGGTAGGAGGGAGTGCCCCCTTGCTTGTTTATGTACCACATAACTGTAGTGTCGTCTGTCTTTAGTAGTAGTTGTCCTGGATGCAGCAGATCCTTGAAAGCTATAAGGGCATTTTGTACAGCTAGCATCTCTTTTTGATTGATGTGAAGATGCCTTTGTTCTGCGGGCCACTTGCCCTGAATACAGCTGCCTGCCATGTGTGCTCCCCAGGTGTAATGCGATGCATCTGTTGTCAGTGTTTGCCTGGCTGTGGGTTGAGTAAAAGGCTGTCCCTTGTTGAGGTGAGAAGCTTGAGCCCACCATTGAAACTCCTGCTGAAGGCAAGGAATTAGTGGTATAACTGTTTCCAAACTTTGACAGTGTTGAGACCATACATTCTTTAGGTACCATTATAGTTTCCTCATATGCAGTCTGGCATATGGAATTAGTAGTATGCAAGATGCCATGTACCCCAAGGCCTGCAGAATTTTTCTTGAAGGGAGTTGGGTCTTTGTTGCCATCGATTGAAAGTATTGAGTCAGTTGTCCTTGCTTGTCTGGCATGAGATAAGCCCTCTGGGCCATTGTGTTCAAGCTGGCACCCAGGAATATTATCTCTTGTGAGGGCACTAGTTTTGAATTCTTTTCGTTTACTGTGTACCCCAGGCAACTTAATAACTTTTTTACAAAAGCCAGATGCTTTAGAATAATGTTCTTGCTCTCTGCTTGAATCAGACAGTCGTCCAGGTACGGATAAATTTGAAATCATTTCTGTCTGCAAAATGCAATTACTGGTGCCACGCACTTTGTGAAGACCCTGGGCACAGTAGATAAGCCAAAGGGCAGTGCAGAGAATTGATAGTGCATTGAGACAGCTATGAATCTGAGGTATCTTCTGCAGTTTTGTCTGATATGGACATGCAGGTATGCCTCCTTGAGGTCCAATGTCACGAGCCAAGCTTTCTTGCCCAGCATGGGAAGCTGCTACTGTAGTGTCAACATTTTGAATTTCGGAACATCCAGGTAAGTGTTTAGAGAAGAAAGATCCAGAATGGGCCTCCAGGCTTTGTCCTTTCTGGGAACCAGAAAGAGTCTCGAGTAAAATCCTTGTCCTTGCTCCTGTGGTGGTACCTTTTGAATAGCTCTCATATCCATGAGTGCTGTAATTTGTTTTTGAGCCTCTGCCCATTGATTTGGTGGCAGATTTGGCATTCCTTTTAACCTTGGCAGAGTGTGAAAGTGGAACCTGTAACCTTGAGATACAATGTTGAGAACCCATTTGTCTTTGGTGATCATATGCCAATTGTGATAGAAAAATGCCAGTTTTCCTCCCAAGGGGGCTGCCAAGAGAGAGTTGTTTGGCAGCTGTAGTGGGAAGTCATTGGGGCTGCTTTTTATATGGTTGAGGCCTGTCTTCCCCTTCTTCCTGGCCTGATGCAACCCATTGTTGAGGCCTGTAAGGACCTTGTGGTTGACCTCTACCTCTTGGACGTCTGTATCTGCCCCTTTGAGGTCTGTCTAACTGGAAAGGACCAATTCTTAGTTAACCAATTTCTGCTAAATCTAGGAGGTTGAACCTGTAAGAAATCCTTCACCGTTTGCATAGATTTTGCCTTATCCTCCATTTAGTTTAATACCTCTTCTGCCTTAACTCCAAATAACACATCCTGCTGCAAAGGTGCATCCAATAATTTTGCTTTAACATGATCTGGTAATGTATGTTCTTTTAACCAAGCATGTCTTCTAATGACAGAGCCTGTAACTGCTGCTCTACAGGAGGCCTCCTTCTTTCGGCTTTTGCCGGTTGGGGGTCGCCACAGCAGATCATGTGTCTACTCATGATTGGCAGTGGAGTTTTTACAGTGTCGAGTTGCCAGCCCGGCGCCTAACCTTCCACAGAAGGAACACGCATGCACACACTCACACCTAGGGCCAATTTAGAGTGTCCAATTCACCTACTGCATGTCTTTAGGATGTGGGAGGAAACCCACGCGACCACAGGGAGGAAATGCAGACTCCACACAGAAGGCACCCCAGCCGAGAATCGAACTGAAGAACCTCTTGCTGTGAGGCAGCAATGCTAACTGCTGCACCACCGTGGCCGCCCTCTCTACTAAAGAATCAAAACCACATTGCAAAGTATGTTTTCCCACCTGTTCAGCTGCATGCAATAAATCCTGCATTTCTTTAAAAGTAGGATCTGAATCTGGAAGCATTTTTTGTTTCAACTGAGACAGTAAAAATTGCTGATATTTTAGCATGTGAAACTGGCAATTTAAGGCTCTCATTGCTCAAGTTGCAGATGTATATACTTTCTTTCCCCATCTGTCTAATGCTCTGGAATCTCTATCAGAGGGAACTGGATTCTTGGTTGATGAGGCCTTAACCCCTTTGGGTCCCTGAGAAATAGTTTCAGGGTCAGCAACAGGGCTTTTGTACAGAAATTTGTGAGAGTCAGGGACTCTGTAGTATCTGTCAGGTTTAATTGGGGCTGGAGGTAAGGAATCAGGATTTAAGCTGGATTCAGTATACATATCATCCACAATATCTACCATTGGCGGAATAGCAAGAGGTTTGTGTTGAGGTAATAAAAGGCAGTCTCTGAGCCTTTTCTTGGATTCTGAGTAATCCTGGCCTTCCCAATGGAAATGCTCCCTCATGGTATGCAAGGTTTCCCCAAAGGAGTAGTCCTTAGGCGGAGAGGCTGATGGAATGGACTCCTCAGCATCAGAATCCTCATAAGGGGGCAAAGAATATCCTAGGTCTGAGAATGAATCTGAAGAGATGGACACCTGGTCGGATGAGTCATAGTCTGCATCCTGTCTAGGCCTTTTATCAGGAGGGGGATGGCACCCCCTGATCAGAGTGATTAGGTCTTCGGCCATTTTGAGCATTTGTTTCTTAGGCATGGAGGCCTGTGCTGGAGAATGCTGTATTTGTTTCTTTGATTTTAAAGCTGGTTTAGACTTAGCAGAGGGTTTAATGCTTAACTGAGTAGGTCTGAAAACACCCTCTGAAGCTGCGGGCAGCTCAACTACTCCGGAATCCCTCTGAAGGGTTAGTTTCAGTAGGCTGAATAACTTGTGCGTCCGAAGGCCCAGCCATCTCCATGTGGGAGTCAGAGGCAGCCTGTGGTTCTACAGAAGCGGTCGTCAGGGGCTGCGAAGGCACCACGCTGAAAACCGGAGAATGGCGACTGGCCTAGAAGAAGCTTCGTCGTCAGTTTTGGGCCTCGGATGCCTATCCTTGTCTTTGCGCTTTTTATGTATTCCGGTCGTCGGAAGTTCCGACGGCATGGTATAATTGAATTTTCTACCAAAATAATGTCGGGCAAAATCAAACTGACGTTTAATAGTGCGCTTGTTAAACCTAGCGCAAAACCGACAACCAGTGACGTCGTGGTCTGGGCCTAGGCATGGGCTACAATAAGAATGGAAATCCTTATGAGGTATTTGCTTCCTACAAGAAATACAGTTATTAACTTTTACTGACATCGGTCTGAGGCAAGAAAATGTTTCCCCAACGGGGTACTTAGCTTTGTAGAAGACTTCGGTTCTGGATTCGGAATGAAAATCTCAGGAGACGGCCGACCGGCACTTGCGAACTGCTTTTGCTTCGGGCACCGCTCGGCAAGAAAGACTAAAGAAAATGGCGTCGGCTGCATCTTATATATATCCCTGTCATACTGACATCAGGGAGGAGGCGACAGCAACCGACGCCAGACCAAGACTTTGGAACTCGGGCCGACTGGGGAACCGCATGATGGCAGGATAACCCAAGTGTAATGACTGCAGCAGTGTAACACGATGAACATCTAGGTGTCACAACAAATCATAATCTTAACTTTGATTCTCATATTAACTTAACCATCAAGTCAGTCAATAGAAAACTTGGATCTCTACATAGGCTTAAACCCTTCCTCACTGTATCAGCTCGAACTACTATCGTACAAACACACCTGCTCTCTACCCTTCTCTATGCCTTACCAATTTTTACCAACTTATATAAATCTAATATCAATAAACTGGCAACTTCATACAACAACATTGCCAGATTTGCCACTTTTTTCCACACTTTTTCCACTCCTTTTCGCACCCACCATTGCATAAATCTTAAACAACTTGGTTGGCTGGAATTACAAAATTAACTGTTGCTACAGCAACTTAGCATCACCCACAAAATCTTCTATCACCCCATGAATACTACCATACTCTGCACTCTTATTAGCCCTTATAAAAACCTCCGTTCCTTGCATTCAGCCACCAAGCTCCTAGCGGCATCCCATAAATCCCACAACAAAGCTGGGGACTGTTTGTTTTCCAGCTCTATTGGTCCTAATTGTAACAAGCTTCCAAGCAAGCTTACATCACTGGCCTCCACACCCCTTTTCAAGAAGCATCTAAAAACCTTATTTAATTCCCAATGGCTCTGCCCTTGTACTAACCTTGACTGACACTTTTATTGCCTCTTGTCTCACAACTGTTCTTTTGAGTATAACTCCTACTTATTTATGCTGTTCTACTGTTGACGATCACTCAAAAAAAAAAAAAAAAAATTTGTCTCAATTAGTGTTATGTAAATGACAAATTCTGTCTTGTGTACATCAATGCTACACATGTTTCTCTCTCATTTTAACAATACCTTTATTTAGGAATTTTCCCCCTGATGTATTTTTGTTGGCTGTTCTACTAGCATTGTTTTTTACTACTTTTTTTTACTAATTTTACTATTCTGTTAGTGGAGCTTTTCTCCCCGGGCCTCTACTGAAAATGGACATGCATCCAGCTAGACTAGCCCCTGTC